>NC_089873.1:172077500-172312500 GCF_040182565.1 Anser cygnoides
TTTAATGACATGTCATGATCTGACTGAAAACCATAATTATATTTAGGGAATAACTGTAATCTTATGATCAATAGGTTTTCTCAGGCTGGAACTGTTTGAAGTTTTGGGTTCAGATTTAACTTTCTTTTACAGAAAAAGAAATCACAAATAATTATACTGAAACCAAGGGATTTAACATACTAGAGATCAGAATAGAGACCATCTTTTTTGAAGTTTTTAACAGGCTTCCTCCTTTCAGTGTACTCCTTTGAAAAGAAAGAAAAATCTATCAAGAAAAAAGTCCATTTATTATTGCTTAAGATGATCACAGAAAGAACTCAAGCTTACAAATAGGAGTATGAAAATTTGGCAACAGATCTAAAAAATGGGCTTCATGCTGTCTCTTTGGTTAGTGAAGTTACATAACAAGAGGTGTTCTTGTTTATTTCATTGCCAGAAAGAGATCAGTAACAAATGCATTCTATACTTCATATCTTGGTATGCAACATCACTAGCTGAAGTGAAAAAAAAAAAAAATCTAATGATTCTAGAAATCTTCAGTTATTATGCTGCAGCCTTCTTGTTCTCTGAGAAATGGGAACTTAATCAAAGCTCTTATGATAAGTTCCAGACATGGTAATAAAAGTAGTCTGAGTCATAGTGGCAATGTGTTGTCTTCAAACTAACATTTTCAAATCCATTCTGCACAGCTTTCCTCATGGAAATCCCCTGCTGTAATCAGGAGAAATATGCAAAGCCAGCTGTTAAGACACAGCATAGGCATCTCTTAATTACACTTTTCTAATAGACTGATAAATTCTCATATGCATACATCTGTATTTACAAAATACAAGTAGCCACACATAAACTTCAATGAGCAGAGTTTCTAATACTTAAAAATATAATAAAATATAAATATTTACATATTGCACCCCTTTTTGCCAACTTGGTATTCCAGATTGAAGAAACAGTACCCAGAATCAAGTTCTGGAAGGTTACAGGATGATCTTTTTCAAAAAGACAGCTTTTTTTCTTTTCCTTCTCAGTTAGATTTACTTTTTATAAACACAGAGATTTTCCTGTCTCAGGTTGTAAATGTCGGCCTGCAACATAGTCTGTGTAACAATACACAGGCCACATGTCCTACCATTAAACAAGAGCAACATGCATTTATTGGAGAAAAATAACACATATATATATACTTTTGCACTTTCTTATTTTTTTTCCCAAAACTCTTGTACTTTATAGACTTTCAGTATTTTCAGTACATGTATGCAGGGCCACAGGAGGATCAGCATGGGTTCATGAAAGGCCAGTCCTTCCTAACCAACCTCATCTCCTTCTATGATGGGGTGACCCGACTAGTAGATGAGGGAAAGCCTCTTGACGTAGTCTACATAGACTTCAGCAAGGCCTTTGACATGGTCTCCCATAGTATTCTCCTGGGGAAGCTGGCACCCCATGGCTTGGACAGGCACACTCTTTGCCAGGTTAAAAACTGGGCGGACGGCTGGGCCCAGAGAGTAGTGGTGAACACAGTGAAATCCAGCTGGTGACTTCACCAGTGGTGTTCCCCAGGATTCGGTGTTGGGGCCCATCCTCTTTAACATCTTTATTGATTACTAGGATGAGGGAATTGAGTGCACCATCAGTAAGTTTGCAGGCGACACCAAGCTGGGGGGAAGCGTCAGTCTGCTGGAGGGTAGGAAGACCGTGCAGAGGGACCTGGACAGGATGGGTCGGTGGGCAGAGGCCAATGGAATGATGTTCAACATGGTTAAGTGCCAGGTCCTGCACTTTAGCCACTACAACCCCATGCAATGCTACAGGCTTGGGGCAGAGTCGCTTGAAAGCTGTGCAGAGGAAAAGGATCTGGGCGTACTGGTAGATGCTCACCTGAACATGAGCCGGCAGTGTGCCCAGGTGGTCAAGAAGGCCAATGGCATCCTGGCTTGTATCAGAAATACTGCAGCCAGCAGGACCAGGGAGGTGATTGTCCCCATGAACTAAGCACTGGTGAGGCCACACCTTGAGGACTGTGTTCAGTTTTGGGCTCCTCAGTACAAGAAAGACATTGAGGCCCTGGAGCGTGTCCAGAGAAGGGCTACAATGCTGGTGAAAGGTCTGGAACACAAGACTTATGAGAAGCATCTGAGGGATCTGGGGTTGTTTAGTCTGGAGGAGGGAGACCTTATTGCTCTCTACAACTACCTGAAAGGAAGCTGAGGGGAGCTGGGGGTCGGCCTCTTCTCACAAATAACTAGTGATAGGACTAGAGGGAATGGCCTCAAGTTGTGCCAGGGGAGGTTTAGGTTAGAAATTAGGAGACATTTCTTCTCAGAAAGAGTAGTCAGGCATTGGAACGGGTTGCCCAGGGATGTGGTGGTGTCGCCATCCCTGGGGGTGTTCAAGGAAAGGCTGAACCTGGTGCTTAGGGACATGGTTTAGTGGGTGACATTGGTAGTAGGGTGATGGTCTGACCAGAGGATCTTGAAGGTCTTTTCCAATCTTAATGATTCTATGATTCTATGATTCTAATCAGAGCATATACCATTGCTATTTACAGGATCAATAAACCCCAAATATACTCCTGTTGTCCTTTGATATTATTTATTTATTTATTTATTTATTTTGCAAACCAGCTTCTACCAGATAATTTTCCCTTCAGATATTCAGGTATTACTTGTATACAAAGAGTGTATTTGTCTTACCTTCACCAAAAAGTTACCTTTCATACCTAATATTGTCTAGGTTTTATTTAAAATGAGGAAGACCAATGAGATGAATCATCCTCTGAAACTGCCTTCTTTATTTTATTACAAATATGCTTTAGTTACAGATATATGGATAATCTCCGAATACCATAGCAGTGATCAGTTCTATCCAGACCTTACACCTTTTGCAGGTTTTGTTTTGTTTTAATACATTGTTAGGAAATAAATACATTTTGAGGAAATAAATTAAAATAGTATTAATTTTTGTAATAAAATTACAATATTAGGTTTTCCGCAGTGTACTGATGAAAGTTAGTGTTTAGTAATGCCTGTAAAAAATAATAACAAAGGCAGTGAGCCATTCTCTGACCCTTGAGGAAGAACCATAGCTCTTTTCCATATTATTAAAGTGTCTCAATCTGCCTGAGAAGCTTGGCCTTACCTGTAACATTACTGGGTAAGGTTTGTGGCCTATGCTGTTTGCTAAATCATCATATCGATTGGTAGATTGTGTTTCAAAGTGTAAAACTGACCATCACAAACCAGTGTTCCAGGGCCATTCCTTCTTCACTCTGTTTTCACCAGCATACACCATTTCACCACACCTGGAAATAAAGTGAATATTGATAGAATCCTAGAATGGTTTGTGTATGAAGGGACCTTAAAGATCATCTAGTTCGAACCCCCCTGCCATGAACAGGGACACCTCCCATTAAACTGGGTTGCTCAAAGCACCATCCAACCTGGCCTTGAACACTTCCAGGGATAGGGCATCCACAGTTTCTCTGGGCAACCTGTTTGAATGCCGCAAAACCCTCACAGTAAAGAATTTCTTCCTTATATCTAATCTATCACAGAATCACAGAATCGTCTAGGTTGGAAGAGACCTCCAAGATCATCTAGTCCAACCTCTGTCCTAACACTAACAAGTCCTACACTAAACCATATCACTAAGGGCTACATCTAAACGTCTTTTAAAGACCTCCAGGGATGGCGACTCAACCACCTCCCTGGGCAGTCCATTCCAATGCCTAACAACCCTTTCAGTAAAGAAGTTCTTCCTAACATCCAACCTAAACCTCCCCTGGCGCAACCTTAGCCCATTCCCCCTCGTCCTGTCACCAGGCACGTGGGAGAATAGACCAACCCCCACCTCGCTACAGCCTCCTTTAAGGTACCTATAGAGAGCGATGAGGTCTCCCCTGAGCCTCCTCTTCTCCAGGCTGAACAAGCCCAGCTCCCTCAGCCGCTCCTCGTAAGACTTGTTCTCCAGACCCCTCACCAGCTTTCTTGCCCTTCTCTGGACTCTCTCGAGCACCTCCATGTCCTTCTTGTAGCGAGGGGCCCAAAACTGAACACAGTACTCGAGGTGCGGCCTCACCAGAGCTGAGTACAGGGGGGCAATCACCTCCCTAGACCTGCTGGCCACACTGCTTCTTATGCAAGCCAGGATGCTGTTGGCCTTCTTGGCCACCTGAGCACACTGCTGGCTCATATTCAGCTGCCTATCAACCAGTACTCCCAGGTCCTTCTCTGCCAGGCAGCTTTCCAACCACTCATCTCCTAGCCTGTAGCGCTGCTTGGGGTTGTTACGCCCCAGATGCAGGACCTGGCACTTGGCCTTGTTGAACTTCATGCAGTTGACCTCAGCCCATGGGTCCAGCCTATCCAGATCCTCCTGCAGAGCCTTCCTTCCCTCGAGCAGATCGACACACGCACCTAACTTGGTGTCATCGATAAAGATATTAAAGAGGACTGGCCCCAGTACTGAGCCCTGGGGGACTCCACTAGTAACCGGCCTCCAACTGGATTTGGCTCCATTCACCACGACTCTTTGGGCCCGGCCATCCAGCCAGTTTTTAACCCAACAAAGCGTACACCAGTCCAAGCCACGAGCAGCCAGTTTCTTGAGGAGAATGCTGTGGGAAACGGTGTCAAAAGCCTTACTGAAGTCAAGGTAGATCACATCCACAGCCTTCCCCTCATCCACCAAGCGCGTCACTTGGTCATAGAAGGAGATCAGGTTCATCAAGCAGGACCTACCTTTCATAAACCTATGCTGACTGGGCCTGATCGCTTGGTTGCCCTGCAAGTGCCGCATGATGACACTCAAGATAATCTGCTCCATGAGCTTCCCTGGCACTGAGGTCAAGTTAACAGGCCTATAGTTCCCCGGGTCTACCGTCCGGCCCTTCTTGTAGATGGGCGTCACGTTTGCTAGCCGCCAATCGACTGGGACCTCCCCCGATAGCCAGGACTGCTGATAAATAATGGAAAGCGGCTTGGCCAGCTCCTCCGCCAGGTCTCTCAGTACCCTCGGGTGGATCCCATCCGGCCCCATCGACTTGCGTACATCCAAGTGTTGTAGCAGGTCGCCAACCATTTCCTCATGGATAGCAAGGGCCACATCCTGTTACCCATCCCCTTCCACCAGCTCAGGGTACCAGGTATCCAGAGAACAACCGGTCTTGCCGCTAAAGACTGAGGCAAAGAAAGCATTGAGCACCTCAGCCTTTTCCTCATCTTTTGTAACTAAGTTTCCCCCCGCATCCAGTAAAGGATGGAGATTCTCCTTAGTCCTCCTTTTGGTGTTGATGTATTTGTAAGAACGTTTTTTGTTATCTTTAACGGCAGTAGCCAGATTGAGCTCCAGATGAGTTTTGGCCTTTCTAATTTTCTCCCTGCACAGCCTCGCAACATCCTTATAGTCCTCTTGAGTAGCCCCCCCTCTTTTCCAAAGATTATAAACCCTCCTTTTTCTCCTAAGGTCAAGCCACAACTCTCTGCTCAGCCAGGCCGGTCTAGTTCCGCGCCGGCTCGTCTTTGGGCACGTGGGGACAGACCGTTCCTGGGCCATTAAGATTTCCTTCTTGAGGAGTGCCCAGCCTTCCTGGGCTCCTTTGCCCTTCAGAACCTCCTCCCAAGGGACTCTGCCAACCAGTGTCCTGAACAGCTCAAAGTCAGCCCTCCAGAAGTCCAAGACAGCGGTTTTACTGGTCCCCTTCCTGACTTCGCCAAGAATCTAAATCTACCCTCTTTTATTTTAAACCCATTCATTCTTGTCTTATCAATACGTTCCATGATAAAGGGTCTGTCTTTCTTCACCTTTGTGCTTCACCTTTGTGCCTGGCAAGATCATGGAACAAATTCCTCCTGGAGGCAATGTGAAGGCACATGTAGAACAAGGAGGTGATCTGGGACAGTCAGCATGGCTTCACCAAGGGTAAATCATGCCTGAACAATCTGGTGGCCTTATGGTGAAGTGACTGCATCAGCTGACAAGGGGAGACCAAAAGATATCATCTGTTCGGACTTCTGTAAGGCTTTTGACACGGTCCCACATGACGTCCTAACCTCTAAATTGAAAAGATATGGATTAGAAGGGTGGACCATCTGGTGGATAAGGAATTGTTTCAATGATCACACTCAGAGAGTAGTGGTCAATGATTCTGTGTCCAGGTGGAGGCCAGTGACAAGTGGGGTCTCTCAGGGGTCTGTCTTGGGACTGGTGTTTTTCAAAATCTTCATCAGTGACATAGACGATGGGATTTAGTGCACCCTCAGCAAGTTTGCAGATGACACCCAGCTGAGTGGTACAATTTATACTGAAGGAAGGGATGCCATTCCTTCCAAGTCCTTCCTTCCTTCCGGTCCAAGTGGGACCATGTGAACTGAAAGAGGTTCAACAAATCCAAGTGCAAGGTGCTGCGCATGGGTCGTGGCAATCCCGGACATGAGTACAGACTGGGAGAAGAACTCATTGAAAGCAGTCCTGCAGAGAAGGGCCTGGGGGTTCTGGTGGACAAAAGGCTCAACAGGAGCCAGCAGTGCGTGCTTGCAGCCCAGAAGGCCAACTGTGTCCTGGGCTGTATCAAAGGAAGCGCAGACAGCAGGTCAAGAGAGGTGATTCTCCCCTTCTATTCTGCTCTTGTGAGACTCCACCTGGAGTACTGCACCCAGCTCTGGTGCCTTCAGCATAAGAAATACATTGATCTGTTAGAGCAAATCCAGAGGAGGGCCACAAAGATGATCAGAGGGCTGGAACACCTCTCCTATGAAGAAAGGCTGAGAGCTGGCGCTGTTCAGCCTGGAGAACAGAAGGCTCTGGGGAAACTTCATTGGGGACTTTCAATACTTTAAAGGGTCTTATAAAAAGGACGGAGGACTCTTTACTCAGGTAGATAATGCCAGGACAGGGGGGAATGGTCTTAAATTAAAGAGGGGAGATTTAGAATAGAGGTTAGGAGGAAATTCTTCATTATAAGGGTAGTTCTATGCCATTCTATGATCTGTTTCCCTCCTGCTTTCTTGTAGGTCTCTTGCTTTAGCTACTGAAAGACCACTCTAAGTTCTCCCCAGAGCCTTCTCTTCTCCAGGCTGAACAATCCACCTCCCTAAACTGGTCGTCACAGGAAAGGTGCTCCAGCCCTCTGATCATCTTTGTGGCCCTCCTCTGGACTCACTCTAATAGGTCCATGTGTTTCTTACACTGAAGGCCCAAGAGCTGAACACTACTCCAGGTGGAGTCTCACAAGAGCAGAATAGAAGGGGAGAATCACTTCTCTTGAGCTGCAGAACACGTTTCTTTTGATGCAGGCCAGGATATGGTTGGCTTTCTGGGCTGCAAGCACACATTGCTGGCTTATGCTGAGCTTCTCATCAACCAGCACCCCCAGTACCTTCTCCTCAGAGTTGCTTTCAATCCATTCTCCTCCCAGCCTGTGCTTGGGATTGCCATGACCCATGTGCAGGACCTTGCACTTGGCTTTGTTGAACTTCATGAGGTTTGCAAAGGCCCACCTCTGAAACCTGTTCATGTTCTTCTGGATGGTATCCCTTCCATCCAGTGTGTTAACTGCACCACACAGCTTGGTGTCATCATCAAACTTGCTGAGGGTGCACTTGATCCCACAGTCTATGTCACCAACAAAGACGTTAAAGAGTGCCAGTCCAAATACTGACCCCTAGGGAACACCACTCATTATTGATCTCCACCTGGACATTGAGCCATTGATCACAACTCTTTGAGTGAGACCATCCAGCCAATTCCTTAACCATTGAGTGGTCCATCTGTCAAATCCATGTCTCTCCAACTTAGAGACAAGGATATTATGCAGGAGACTGATGATGTTAACTGCTGTTTCTTTAAAAGGATCCTTCAATTTTCATGCATATTTTGAAGGTGTGTAAGTCTGTAAAAGTTCAGTGGCATATACGATTTCTTAATAGCTTGTTATAAATGCATTTTCTGATCTTAAAAGTTACTGGTGTTTTGACATTTTCTAGTTAGAACACATATAAAAAATATTAGCAATATGCAGTTACAAGTGACCCATGTAGCTGCATACGAAAACCTTCATATTTAAGTTTTCACTTCTGATAGCATAAACAACACTCAAAGTCTGTAGTATTTTAACTTTTGACATGCGACATATTTCCTTGCAAGAATGACCTCAAACTTTTCTTTTCGCTCAGGAGTCTGTACCTTGTTTTCAAGGAAATATCATGTTTTAAAACACGTTCACTAAGAGTTTAGTAATTTTGTTTTTACTTTTTTTCACATTTATTACTGTTTCTGACTTGATGGAGAGTGCTGAAAAATGCCTAAATACAGAAATTTTGGAAACAGTAAAAGAGATTTTTCTAATGAAGTAATTCACTCATTTTTATATGTACTCTAGTCAAATGGCATCTGTTTCCTAATTAAATGTATAATTCTGATAAATGAATGTATGGGACAAATGCTCATATTTTACAGTTCAATGTTTGTATTCTTAACACAGGCTTAAAATTTGCTTTCATGAACATCCTGCCAATAAGCTTATTCACTGAAATATTTAGAGACATCTTGCAAAAGGGGATGCAAACTCAGTTTAAGCCTACTTCAATATCTTATTTAAGCAAGTACATAAAGACAGTTTTTGACGTATTAACCGAGCTACACAAGTCATTGACCTATATAATTCACAGAACAGTGCCAAAGCAGCCTCCTGTCAGTGGCAGATAGACTTGTTGTTACACAGTGTTGTGGTTTAACCCGGCTGGCAGCTAAACACCACACAGCCGTTCGCTCACCCTCCCCCCTCCCTCACTGGGATGGGGGAGAGAAACGGGAAAGTGAAGCCTGTGAGTTGAGATAAAGACAGTTTATTAAGACAGGAAAATAATAATAACAATAATAATAATAGTGATAATGATAATAGTATTAATAATAATAATGTGTAAGAAACAAGTGATGCACAATGCAATTGCTCACCACCCGCTGACCGATGCCCAGCCTATCCCCGAGCAGCCGGCCCCCCACCCCGGCCAGCCACCCCTATATATTGTTTAGCATGACGTCAGATGGTATGGAATACCCCTTTGGCCAGTTTGGGTCAGCTGTCCTGGGTCTGTCCCCTCCCAGCTCCTGCTGCACCCCTAGCCTGCTCGCTGGCAGGACAGAGCGAGAAGCTGAAAAGTCCTTGGCCTGGTGTAAACACTGCTCTGCAACAATTAAAACATCAGCATGTTATCAGCGCTCTTCTCATCCTAATCCAAAACATAGCACCCTACCAGCTACTAGGAGGAAAATTAACTCTGTCCTAACTGGAACCAGGACACACAGTCCAACACATCCTTAGTGAGTAGATCAGGCTCAGCGTATGGTAGGAGTATATGACTACAACAACCCTGTCATGCTAATTGCTAGAGCAAATTTTATGTTAGTTTTACGTGGAGATAAAATATTTAAAGGAAATAACTTGGATCACCATGAGCTGGCAGTTTAGAGTGCTTTATGGAAGTTATTTACTGAAATTAGTTTATGCTTTAAGAATATGAACAGCCAATCAGAAAATGTCCACAATATAAGCTGTCTTAAAATATTCATTTATACATTATGAAAAATTTGTACACCAATTTTCATGTTATCTTTTTGCTTAAGTAAGGAGGAATTCGGAGTCTTATTCTAACATAGTCCCTAAGGATATATGATTTTAAAAGACAATATTGATATTTTATTTCGGCATTTTTGTCCTTATTTTTTTTTCACCATATAGGTAGTTTAACTATTAGACTGACATAGGATTTTTTTTTTCTTTTGCTAGGTCTATGAATAAAAAATATGCCATTATACAAGATATGAATAATTAATGGTTTCAAGAAAACAGACATTATGTTCTGCTAGAGAAGTTTAAGTACTTGTATGAGAGAACATAATTAAAAGATATTGATAATGAAGACCAAGTAGACAAACTGTAATAATTTGTGACTCAACTATTTTCATTTAGAGAAAATACTCTCTTATTTTCAGATTTGTACTGGTAATATCATTTTTAATTATACAACATAATTTTTATATGAAGTTCAATTATATTTTCTGCATTTCACATTTCCCACTGTATCAGTTGGAACATGAAGGTTAAAGAAAACATTTGTTCTGCACCAGTTTATCCTACTGGGATGGACAACTAACTATGGATCCAAATATAAGAGCTATTTGATTTTAATAATTCAGGTGACTTTCCACCAGCACTTATCCAAGATACAGTCTTTTTCCTTTACCTTTCTTTTAGCCACATCTTGGGCAGAGTTTCACCACCTAGTATTATTTATTAGAAGGCAGACTCTGCAGTTAACCCAACCCCCAAAATTTAAGTACTTGCTTTTCAGCAAGTTTGACTTGTAACTTTCCCCCTTCAGGCATATCTGATAGCTGTAAGAAAAGATGGAAACTTCTCAGAAGCATTTACAATGCAATCACTCTGTCATTAGGAGTGCAGAAGATACACATTAATCTTGATGATTATCATGCCTGAGAGATTCCATGACTCAGTGCTGGAAACACTGCCTAAGTCTTCCTTGCTTTCTCCTTTAGAACTTTGCTTTCACATATTTGGATTCCTAGTACTGAAGGAGCTTACTTTACCTTTTTTCTCCCTTCACCATAAAGTTTCCTCTTTGACTTTCTTTTGCATAGATTTTAATAAGCACATTGTTGGCTCCAGTTTTTGTCCCTAATAGAGCCTTCTGCAGATACACTTGTAAAATTTTATACAACTTTACTGTGAGAAATACAACACGGTCTACTTACAAGATTTAAGTGATGCACTTTAAACACTATAGAAAGAATTAAAATGATACCACAGATGTTAAAGTGGGAAAGCGATGTTTTTTGGTTTTTTAGTGTTTTTTTTTTGTGTGTGTGTGTGTGTTGTTGTTGTTGTTTGTTTTTCTTGTTGTTTTATTTATTTTATTCCAGTATGGCCTTTAGAACAGAGGGTGTGTGAGACAATGGCAAATGGCTATTATTGGCATTATCATTTCTAAAGAATCCTCTACAGACGTGCTCACAGCTACGTAACTGAGCTTTTACAGCATTTCTTCTCTGTATTCCACACTTCACCCTACACTGACACAGTTTAGGTTAGCTAATGTCAACCTCAAAATAACTGAACTGTTCTTCAGATTCACTAGAAATTTGGAAAAAAATACTCATGCAAAATATTTTGCACGTATCAGATGAACATCTACAACCTCCCTCATATTTTATACACTTCATATTCTATACAGCATTTTTGACTGCACTGAAACTGCTTACCCATCTTGCATTTCTCAAAGCCTAGGTAAAGTATGGGTATGCTAGGATTCCTTCAGTCATTTAACTGGATTTTTGTGTATTTTTATCAGCTCATTACCTTAGTTTCTAGTGCTGCTTGGTCTTCTAGTAAATCTGCCTCAGGTTACTAGTCTATCTTCTTCCCACATCCTTTCAGCATCCCACCACAATTTTTATTCTAATCAACTTTAGCTGCAAAGGTGACCTACAGATGAATTGAATATGTAATCTTGCTCTTTGATTAATTCTCAAAAAACAACAACAACAACAACAAAAACTCCTTTTCGCAATTTGTTGTCTTTGTTGTATAAAAATTACAGTCTGGAAAAGTTCTTTGCTCCTAATCTTTACTGTATATAGATACTCTGGTTCCTATACCCTCAGTAAGCAAAAGAAATGAAATAAAGAAAACTGAATACTGCTTCAAAAGCAGTAGCCTATAAAAGTCACTGTAAAACTATCACTTGCTTCTCAGAAATTAACTCCTGCTATTGCAAAGGAAAAGGCTGCTTCCTGAGGTATGCTGACACCTTTTTTCTTCAGTATCAGAGACAGGAAGGACACAAAACAAAACTCTAGACCATTCTACCATATCCTTTCTACCATATCTACTTATCAAAGTACCTCCTTCAAAAGAGATTTTTTTTTTATAGTGTTTTTCCTGACTCTTGTTTTGGGGAGGACTTTTTCTTTTTCCTTCCGATTTTCCCTAGTATATTTGATTGACATTTCTATTGTATACCTTAATTAGTACATCCTTGGTTTCAGGCTGCTTGGTTGGTACAGCCTTCAAAATACACTCTGTTAGAAGCATGAATAACATTTTAAAGATACAGTAGATGTGCAGGCACATTCTCAATGTATAATTGTCATTATTCTTTAACCATCACTTGATGGCCATACATGGTAAACAGAGAATGAGATGCGTTAACTGAATAAATCTCTTCTTCATCATCCAATCAGTCCTCAGCTCCCAATAAATGATCTGTTCTTTTTTACTGTGATGGATACCCACCACAGTAAGCAACCATGGTTTTAGTTTAACTTCTTTTAGTTTAACATTTTTTTTTATTATTATTTTTAGTTTAACTTTTGAAAGGATAGACTGTAAGTAGATCCTTAAGCACAATTCCAGTATAGGGATATCTCTCTGAATCAAAATCTTAAAATGTTCTGTTAAATGTAAGTAGGCATTATTCTTTTAAGTACTGAAGAAATAGGCTTCAGAAGGCCTGGAAAAGAAAAAAAAATGTATAAAAAAAGCTTGCTAAATAAAAAGTGAAAGAGGAACTGAACTGTTTCAAGAAACATGAAACATGTTTGAACTAATTTTGTCATCATCGTCATTGTCTTGATTCAACAAGATCTAAGTTCCATTGGAGTAGATGGGACTGCTGCATGTGTCCCAGAGCTTTACATTTTTTTATATTGGACTCATAAATATAACAAGGAGATCAAGTTATTCAAGTGCATAGAACATGTCATTAAATTGAACAGAACACATGATAACAACTGAACATTTTGAAACACAAAATACGATGTACGTTTCCAAGACTTGTTTTGGAGAATTAGAAAGCAGGTATTCTTTATTAACAGTTCTGCGTACGTGGGGGATAATTCCACTGAACACGTAAACCTAAGCAAGACAATGAGTACTTATTTATGGTACGGTGACGTACATACTCATGCAATTTCTAAGAAAGGGTAGTATTTATGTTAATGGTTTTCAGAACTAATTATCATATTGTCCCTCCTACTTTCACATGCACAGTACCCTCTGGTTAGTAGCACTTTGGGGTCTTCCTGATAAAGGCTCGTATTCTTCTTTACCTTGTACTTTTCTCCTTTCTGTTCTTGCGCATGCTCTGTTGTTGTTTACTGCTTCAGCTATTTTAATTAAGTTCTACTTTGGGCACTGTGTTCCTTCAGCCTTGATTTTGTGGCTAGAGTTGAGTCTTACTGCATGAGGTTAATAAAACAATTTAGCAATTTCAGCAATCCCTTCAGATTACTAGGTTACATATTTTGTGTTTTATACTCGTTCTTTCAATTCTGCGTGGCTATGAAATCTAACGTTAGATACTTTGCATTTGTTTGTTTGTTTGTTTGTTTGTTTTGTTAGAAGTATCCCTACAGGATTGGGAAGAAAATTTTTAATTTTACCGATTAATTTGACCTGAACCTTCCCTGGTGCAACTTGAGGCCATTCCCTCTAGTCCTATCACTAGTTATCTGTGAGAAGAGGCCAACTCCCAGCTCCCCTCAGCTTCCTTTTGGGTAGTTGTAGAGAGCAATAAGGTCTCCCCTGAGCCTCCTCTTCTCCAGACTAAATAACCCCAGTTCCCTCAGCCGCTCCCCATAGGACTTGTGTTCCAGACCCTTCATCAGCATTGTAGCCCTTCTCTGGACATGCTCCAGGGCATCCATGTCCTTCTTGTACTGAGGGGCCCAACACTGAACACAGTACTCAAGGTGCGGCCTCACCAAAGAGGAGTACATGGAGATGATCACCTCCCTGGTCCTGCTGGCTACACTATTCCTGATACAATTCTCCAGGTATTTGAAAAAGGGGTGCTTACTTCTTAACGAATAAATGTACTACATACTCAGAATTCAACACCCACCTATGATCAGAATTATCAAGAGTCTGGTCATGACTACTTCACACAAAATGGTTGTTTTTGTGTGTCTATGTTTTGAGAAGTATTTGAAACAGGTTTTGACCACAGCCAATGCACACAATAAGAGTTAATTAAGCTCAGAACACAGTCACATTTATTTATTTATGTTTGTTTATTTATTCAAATCCTCAGTGGAATGACATCTTGCCATATACGGGGTTAATGACTGAGAAGTAGTAATGTTTGTGCTCATTTTTACGTAACAGATTAGTGGTGAGAGTTTATGTCCAAGTTGGAAAACAGCTACTGCTTTCTTAAGTCTCTGAATCCTTCCTCTGGAAGACATAGGGAAAGCAGAAGAGGGGGCAAGACTTGGTAGCCTGCTAATTGGACTAATAACTTAGAAGCAAGGAAGTCCTTAATTTTGATTTCTTCTCCTACAACTGCTTATTTGCTTTCCATTTGCTTATTTGCTTTCCATTTCATAATATATATTAAAAAAAAAAAAAAAAGTCCTTTCCTAGATGAATAGTGCTATCAGTGGCCTAAGGCAGGGAACTTCTTGTGCTTACTCTCTCTCATCCCATAAATCTTAAATACTTAGCTGCAGTGTCAAAGCTCTGTCAGAAAAGCTGGAGAGAGCAATCCCTCCCTTTCCATTGCTTAACTCACTCTCCTGAGGAATGCATGTTTTAACTGCCTCAGGCTGAGGAAGCCACAGAAATAAGATCTGTTATGTCTTGAATGTGTGTGTGCTCTAGGCTATTACATAAAAGGTGGACAACACTGGCACTTCCAGATGTGTTTCAAAGAGGGCAGAGGAGGAAAAGATCCAGTTCTCCACACAGAGAAAGACTGTCAGCCTAAAAGGAGAATTTTTCACCCAGTGAATTCCCATCTTAAATAACTGGTGAATTTTGGGCAGCGAAGGAAATACGTGAGTTGCCTTTGCTGTCTACTGGCCAATTTGTGTGCCCCCCCGCTTACTGTGTTACTTACTGAAAATCTTGTTTCTTAGTATTGGATTCTTTCCACAGACGGAAGTTTGGCAACTAATGAGAAATTAAAAAATTTGTTCTGGGAGCCAAATGCTTGCATACAGATACTGGCACTCTCTCTCACTTCCTTAGCATAACTGTGAGATTGTGTTTTGATTTTCAGTGTGCATATTTCCCATGTGTCTGGAGAACTCACAATGTACCTCTAGTTCTACTTCCTTTCCCTGACAGATTACTTGTTAAAAAAAATACATTTACCTAATCCAAGCTGGACCTCCTACTACTTCTATGGTCAATGGAGACAGACTGACAGCTTCAGAGGGTAATTCAACTCACCAATAGATTTTTTTTCTTTTCAATGAAAGTCATTGTTCAGATATGCCTAGCTCTCTTTAGCAACTATAGAGAAAATATAAATATTTAAAGTAGTTTAAGTCTTTATCCTTAACTCTAATATGTTTACATTACATTATGAGAATTCTTTATGTGCTGTTACATATATTCATATACAAATTAGTTTTTACCAAAGCAAAATCTGAAACTCATATGACTGCCCTGATCTGTGTAAAAACAGTTTAGAACAGTCAGACCCGATCCACTGGTTAACCAGTGCCTCCATACAGCTGTGTTTAGTAAGTCAATATAAAGACAGACAGACAGATACTATATATAATATGGTAGTCAGCATTGTGCTACCTTAATGATGCAGTATTGTTTCTGTAAGTCAGAAAAAGATCACTTGGTATTGTTGAATATCATTGAAAATATATTCTTTTTTTTTTTCCTTTTTTTTTTCAGCTTTCAATTCTCACTGTTTTCAGTCAGTTTTATAATTTTACTTGAAGAGATCTTGGTTGGTGACAGAATGATGATTTATTGATCAGTACATTTTGAAAAAGAAAAAAATGGACATGGGTACAGATTACAATTATTTATCTTTGTGTTTTGTGCACATTGAATTGGGATCTTGTTCAGAGACCTCACTTTGTAATGAAGATCATAGAATCATAGAATGGTTTGGGTTGGAAGTTCTAGTTCCAATCCCTCTTCCATAGGCATGGACATTTTCCACTAGACCAGATTGCTCAAAGCCCCATCTAACGTGGCCTTCAACACTTCCATAAATACTGCAAAACCATCCACAACTTCTCTGGGTAACCTGTTCCAGTGCATCACCATCCTCACAAGAAAGTATTTCTTCATCATATCTAATCTAAATCTCTTTTAGTTTAAAACCATTCCTCCTTGTCCTATGAGTACATTCCCTGATAAAGACTCCCTCTCCTGCTTTTTTGTAGGTCTCTTGCTTTAGCTGCTGAAAGACCACTTTAAAGTCTCCCCAGGACCTTCTCTTCTCCAGGCTGAATAACACCTCTCCAGGCTGAACAACTAACTAATAGGAGAGGTACTCCAGCCCTCTGATCATCCTTGTGGCCCTTCTCTGGACTCACTCTAATAGGTCCATGTGATTCTGCCACAGTGAAACACTGATGCTTTGTGGAAAGTACACAAAGTATTTGGTGTATATACTATATTCATTACATCACTGCAGCAATGACAAAACATAATTTGAAAGAGACAAGATTGTACTAAACACTTCTGAACTTCTTGACTAAATTAATAATAATAATTAAAAAGAAAAAAAAAACATACAAAGGAAAAGTTGATATTCCCATTTTACTAGGATGGGCCAAAGTAAACTAAACATTCATGAACATGAACAAAATGAAATCAGTCTTCATCAGAAGGACCAGCAGTGACACTGCTGTGTCACTACACAGTAATAAAATTGTGTTATTTTACACTTATTTTACACTTGATCCACTATTGTAAAAGTAGCTTACTAGCCAAATGAAATAACCATACTAAAATCATAGTCTTTTTTTTTTTTATCAAATATCTTATATCTTGTAAAAAGAAAATACTTTTAAATTTTATATAACCATTTAAGAAGGCCACATTTTTAGTTATTTATTGAAAAGGAAGAGACCACAATTAATCTCAATCAATTACTGCATTTATATTCTGAACTGCATCAGTTTTCAGCTGAAGTGAATATAAAATTACAAGCATGACTCCACTAAAGGCAGCCTGGTCAAATTATGAATGGTACAGTAATAGCTAGTCTACACCTTCACCCCAGCATGAAACCTCAGAGTAGTGTGTGAGATGACATACTTTATTTCATTTTGAAATTAAAAGAAAAAATCTGTTTAAGAATGATTTTTCAAGATTAAATGCATAACTACTGATAAAAAAAACTTCAGAAAAAAAGTGGTTTTTTTTTTTTAGTATGTCTGTCTTAGGTGTTGAAGAAACTATTCTGTAGGTATCATTCTCAGATAATTTCTTTTTACCCATTTCTGCAAATCTATTCAAGCTGAGTATAAATTGCTGGAGTTAAGAGTTTAGGAAATAGAGTACAGAGCAAAGGCACCCCTCTATTCATGAAAATAAAAAAAAATAAATTAAAAAAAAAAAAAAGAAGAAAGGCTCTCACTTCTACGTCACTTGACTTGATTTTTGTTCCCAGTATGGAGATATGACATTAAAATAAGAAAAAGGCCATGATTTTTCAGGTCATTTGGTTACTTTCAATGCATCACTAAATGGATAGAGTTTTTGTAGACATGGTATGCCAGTAAGGCAGAGGAAATAGAAAAAGTCCATGTCTGGCATGGTGGCATCCCCTTTTCAGAAGCCATCAAACAATAACAGTGGCAATCATGAGAGCAGCAGGATCTTAAATCAAACCCTAACAGCAATGTGTAGATGGTGATCACCCCTGTGGATTCTTCCACAGATAAACATCTGGTAAATCATCAGAGGTACATTTCTTCTCAGGCTGCTAACATCACCTAGTCTTTCACTCAGCTTGAAAAAGTCCTACTGAACAGCAAGAATTTGCCAGAGATACAAGCAACTGAGAACAGTGGCTTGCAAAAGGAGGAGTCAGGCAGACTGAAAAACTGGCAGTGCATCCAGCCTTGCACATGACCCAAATGTTCACAACAGATATGTTAGATCCAAACTTTTCTGTTTCAAAAAAAAATGTATGCTTTGTTCTTCTAATAAAGTTTTTGGTGGTGGTGGTTTTTTTTTTTGTTCGTTTGTTTGTTTATTTGTTCATTTTTTAAATGTTTTTATTCTGCCATCTTTGTCCTGTTCTCCACATGCATATTTCCAGCGGAATCAGTGAAGCATGTTTCCCAAAGTAAATGAGGCTTGTAATTAGAATCAATTCCTCCCTTCCAATAATTTTACTGATCCCACAAGCAAACCTGTATCACTTGTAATACTTCAGATGAACAATATGAACAGGTAAGGCGTACCTCTTGTCTCCAGCCAGCTAGTCTTTAGATTACATCTGTATTTGATGCATACTTTTGAGCTCATTGTTTAGACTTCATTTGTGGTCAGTAAAGGGAAGGTACAGCTACATGCAGTATCATATTTAATTTTGAAATAGGCATCTAAAATCTCTGCTCTGAATTGACCTCTGGAAAATTTTGTTTTTCTTCACAAATGATAGAGAGTTCAGTTCATTTGCACTAATGACATTATCTATGGAGAAAATTTATAAAATAATTTGTGATAAATCACACTTAAAAATGAGATTGTTCTACTTTCACCCATTAGAAAAATAACGTTGTTCTTCACTCTAAAAACTAGTCTCTCCAAATGTATGTTTCATTGTTGTTGCTGTTTTATTTTTAATAAAGACTACCCATTCCAAAGGCACCATTTCATTTTAAGCTTCTCTTCTGACTTCATTGTACATATATCATTATGCGGTACTTTCCACTCTAAGGAATCTCTTCTGCTCCTTTTGCTTATGACTTCCACCCAATACTTATTTTATTTCTTCAAGTTCATACTGAGTTGAAGATGACTTTGCCTTTAAAAGATTATTCATGCAAACATAGAAACTTAGCATAACTAGCTATTTGTCAACTAATCTACCAATTAAGCCAATCTAAATTTAGTTAGTTTCTAAACCTTACACACATCTACCACTCTTTACCACAAAAAAACAGTCTATAAACAGTCCAAACTGAATGCTAATTTCTGCTTTCATGGAGACAGAAGTATCTTAGGATTTCATGACTATTATCTCCTCCTTTCCTTGCCTGTACAAAACAGCACTGCTAGAGGGAAGGTAAAAGATGCTGTCTTCTGTCCTCTGTACTTCTTCCAAGAACAGAGGAAAGAAATATATCTGTCATAAAGCATTACTTGACTGAAAATATGAGACACTCTTGTCAATTTTCATTCAGGGGAATCCAAAGTTTTAGGTACTTTAAAAAGTATATCAAGTTAGAAGTGTGTCAGCATTTTGAGACTTTTTATTCCAGTTTTCTTTTTCCTGTATGAAAATATATATATATATATTTAAAATAATACAGCATTGTCCACAAGTAGAACATAAAACAAACAAACAAACAAACAAAGCAGATTAGTTCATTAAAGACTTAACTAAGTTTACTGTAATTAATGGGTCAACAGGGTGTTAGAAAAATTGGAGATCCTAGATGAGCTTGTTTTCTTTTTTATGTGATTATGAGTAAGATAAGATCCAATATATAATTTACTTAAACTACAGTAATGCTTAAGTGATCATGCTATTGTGATTAAAAATGCACACACAAGGCAAGTACTGTATTTTAAATTGATTATTTTTTCCTGCATAACTAAAGCATAACTAAATAGAAAATTATCAACAAATCAGCTGTTTATACTAGAATCCAGTAGTAATCTGTGTTTTTCCAAGTGTGTAGTGGGTTTACATGGCAAGGTTTTGGTAGCAAGGGGCCATAGGCGTGGCTTCTGTGAGAAGGATCTAGAAGCTGCCCCATGTTTGGTAAGGGCCCCACTGCTGACCAGAGCTGAGCCAATAAGGGATGTTGTTTGCGCCTCTGTGAGAGCATATTTAAGAAAGGGGGGGGGGAAACGCTGCACCACACAGCAGCTGGGAGAGCGAGAGGAGTGAGAAACAGCCTTGCAGGCGCCAAGGTCAGTGAAGAAGGAGGGGGAGAGGTGCTCCAGGTGCCGGAGCAGAAGTCCCCTGCGGCCTGTGGTGAAGCAGGCCATGGTGAAGCAGGCTGTCCCCCTGCAGCCCATGGAGTACCACAGTGGAGCAGATAGACCTGCATCGATGGAGACTGCGTCCTGTGGAAGACCCCTGCCAGAGCAGATTCCGGGCCGGACCTGTAGCCTGTGGAGAGGAGTCCACGCAGGACCAGGTGACCTGGCAGGAGCTGCTGCCTGTAGGGGATCCAGGTTGGAGCAGTTTGCTCCTGAGGGATGGACCCCGTGGTACGGACCCATATCTGGAGCAGTTCTTGAAGAGCTGCTGCCTGTGGGCAGCCCACGCCGGATCAGTTCAGCAAGGACTGCATCCTGTGGGAGGGACCCCACAGCACAGGGGACGAAAGTGACCGAGAAGGAGCGGCGGCAAAGAAGCGCTATAGACTGACCATAACCCCCATTTCCCCGTTCCCCTGTGCCACTCGGGGGGAGGAGGTGGAAGAAGGTAGAAGGGGGGGAAGGTGCTTTTGGTTGCTTTCCTTTGTTTCTCACTTCTCTAGCTTGATAGTAATAAGCAATAAATCTTACTATCTCCCTATGCTGAGTCTGTTTTGCCCATCACGATAATTACTGTGAGATCTCCTTGTCCTTATCTCAACCCTTGAGCCCTTTTCATTGTATTTTCTCCCCGTTCCTCTTTGAGGAGGGGGAGTGAGAGAGCGGTCGTGGTGGAGCTTGGCCACGCACCCGAGTAAAACTACCACAAAGTGTTAGAGCACTTCTTATGAATTGAACTGAGAAAATACACAGAAAAACACAAGAGATATATAAAAGTGACACAAAAATCCATCGAGTTCGAAGACCAAAGACTATGAAACATCTATATGATTGAAACCTGCCTAGCTTTTCAAAGTTGGATTATAATGTCTTCCAGATCATTATAATGAATTACAAATAATTAGACTGCCCATATCGTTGTATTAGGTTGTTGCAGTCACTAAAACAATTTGCTACACTCTACAAGGCCAAAGAACACAACAGAGCATCAATGATCATCTCTTTCAAACCAGTCATATTGTTTCAGTTTTGATGCGTTCCTCTCTGATCACTACAAGAATTATTAATCAATTTCATTTCATTTAATTAGCCATAAGTCTCCAAGTGACTGTTTTCTTAAAGATTTTCATACCTGATGCATAGGAAAAGACTCATTATGACCATCTTGAGTGGTCTGACTGCTGAGTTTAGTAAATTTATATATTTTATATATATATATATATGAACAAATTATATGTATATACTTCTTGTATGTTACCAGATAACAAACCTGCCAGATGGATTCTGTTCATGAGTTCCTCTGATAAAACATTATGCAACACTATAAGCAATTTAATGAGCCCTTTCCATTTAAAAGCTGTTCCTATTACCCTCCACTTTAATGACTATTTTCCTCTTGCAGAAAGCTTTGGTATTTGTCTTGTCCATACACAACAATGAGCCTGAATCATTTACAAATCCAACGAAAAATATATACACAGTTCTGCAAGCATTTATCTCCTCTGAAAAAGATTTTGTGTTCGTAGTTTCCTTGCTGTTGCACTTTTGCCACTATGATTGTTTGACACACTCTCAAGGTAGACAAATTTTGTGTATTGTATTGGGCTTACGCGGCAAGGTTTTAGTAGCAGGGGACAGCCGAGGGACCTCTGTGAGAAGAGCCCAGAAGCTGCCCCGTGTTAGATAAGAGCCAGTTCCGACTGGCTCCAGAAGGGACTAGCCATTGGGCAGAGCGGAGCCAATAAACATTGTTGTTTGCACCTCTGTGAGCACAGATTTAAGAAACAGGAAAAAAAAAAAGAAAAAAAAAAAAAAAACTGCTGTGCAACAGCCTCTGGGAGAGTGAGGTGTGAGAAACAGCCCTGCAGACTCCAAGGCCAGTGAAGTAGGAGGGGAATGAGGTACTCCAGACACCGGAGCAGAAGTTCCCCCGTGGCCTGTGGAGAGGCCCCTGGTGGAGCAGGCTGTCCCCCTGCAGCCCATGGGTCCCACACGGAGCAGATCTCCACGCTGCAGCCCATGGAGGAGCCCCCGGTGGAGCAGGTGGATGTGGCCTGGAGGAGGCTGCAGCCCATGGAGAGCCCCCGCAGGAGCAGGCCCCAGGCTGGAGCTGCAGCCCGTGGAGAGGAGCCCACGCAGAAGCAGGGGGTCTGCGGGGAGCTGCTGCCCGTGGGGGACCATTGTTGGAGCAGTTTGCTCCTGGGGGATGGACCCCATGGTACGGAGCCATGTTGAAGCAGTTCTTGAAGAGCTGCTGCCTATGGGCAGCCCCCACAGGATCAGTTGAGGAAGGACGGCATCCCGTGGGAGGGACCCCAAGTGGAGGAGAGGCAGAGAGTGACTGTGAAGAAGCAGCAGAAATGAAGTGTTGCAGACTGACCACAGCCCCCAGTTCCCCTGTGCTGCTTGGGGGGAGGACATAGAAGAGGATGGATGGAGGGGGTAAGGTGTTTTTAGTTTGCTTTTTGTTTCTCACTGTTCTAGCTTGTTAGTAATAGGTAATAGATTATATTAATGTCGGTATGGTGAGTCTGTTTTGCCCACGACAATATTTGAGTGATCTCCCCATCCTCATCTCAACCCTTGAGTCCTTTCCATCATATTTTCTCCCCCTTTCCCTTTGAGTAGGGAGAATGAGAGAGCAATTGTGGTTCAGTTTCAGCTGCCCAGCTGGGTAAAACCCCTACATGTGTAAAATAAATTTGAGATATAAACTAACTGATCTAACAGTCATTGTCTTGAACCAATCACTTGCTGTACTGTCAATGTACAAGAAAAATAACACAACAGAAATCAGTAGCGTTCACAATTATTCCCCTAATTACAAGCATTTCAACCAAATCTCCATTTAACTTGTAGTCACCTAGTATACCAGTTCTCTGAGATTAAAACACTCAGTTCTCTGTTTGTCAAGGGAGAAAGGCAGGAGTATTGAAAGGCTTATGGAAAATTAGTACACCCATCTAGCTTAAAAACCTGAGTAAGTGATGCTGATCGTCACCCTATAATATAAAATAGCAATTCTAGCATATCAGAAGTTGGTGTAGAAAATACCTCAGAAACCACAGTACATTAGTGAACTTATTTATTTTAAATTTAGAATACAGTCTCTTTGTTCTTTGGGACCTGCATCAATATTCATTATTTAGTTTACACAGCTTTTAAAATACAGTAGATAGGGCAAAACTGTAGAAGATTCAACAAAACTATAAAACTCTAAAACATTAAAGTTCTCTTTAAGTAACTGGTCAGATATATAATTACTTGCTATAATGTTTGTTTGCTTTTCATAAATGAAAGCCTATATTTTATTGTTGGATCATTTAACAAATCACCATAAACCCACATATATATTTTTCAAGTGCATTAGTTATAGATAATGATTAATTCTACTGATTTGTATTAGAAGAGTTTCATAATGGCTGCATGACTGCATTACAAAGAGGAGGAAAGTGATTTTTTTTTTTTTTTTAGCTATTTCAATTATCTGAGTATGGATAATTTGTTGGATAAAGTGTGGACAGTATTTTTTTCTGAGGTGTCTTCATGTAACACCACACACCATCTTTGGTCAAGGTATGCAACTGCCATTGAAATCACCAGCACCTTCATATTGGTCAGTGGCAATGTACAATTTTGTTTATAATATTATAAGTAATTTTAAATGTCAGCTATGTTGTACTCTATAGGAAAAAAAAAAATGTTGATAATATTCCTCTATAATCACAGATTCTTCTCACAGCCCCAGAGGGTAAAAAGGTATAAACTGGCATGTTTTTGTTGTTGGGGTGGTTTGATTTGGAGTTTTGTAATTTAGTGTACCAGATATCTGTGAAATATATTTTTCATCCATATTGAAACCTTATATCTGGAATGAACTTATAAATGCTGTTTTGTCCATTTAGACAAATAATAATAAATAATAGACAAATAATAATAGACAATAAATAATAGACAAATTATAATAAACAAAGCAATATTCCTTACTGGAAATCCCCTCACTGTTACATATTTTCTTTATGAAGTTTTGAAAATGAGAAAAAAAAATCCTTTAGGAAAAAAACTCCCTTATGAAGTGATAGAAATTAATTTGAAAAGGTGTTTCAAAATATTCTGAAAGGTTTTATCTACGTACAACTCTTCAAATAAGTAACAGGTCTAAAGTGTCCCTTTTGTGCTGGATCTGGAATTTGGGAAAATCCTTTAATTCTTTTAATGCTAAGGATATTAAAGTGAAGGGTTCTGAGGATCTTCAGACTATTTATTTCACTATTTGCTATAGATTTTGTCATTCCTTCATCATTAATTGCATTTAAATAATCTGAGTTTCATATTTACGTTTTTCTGTATTTATTTTTACCAGGTTTTACATTTTTGGTGATTGCCTCCTGGGTGAGAAGATTGCATAGATTACCTGTTCCAACTTTAGTCTACATCCAAATTAATGTCACATCTGTAACAAAATAGTATGTTCTCCTATTGTCAAACACAGTAGGGCCAAGGTTGGCAAATTAGTTAGTATTAGCATATAGACCTTCTGGCAGGGAAGGAAAGCTTTCTAGTTGGAGCTGGGCATTCAGCTCGGTTTGTCAACGCAAAGCTGCCACTGACCTCATTATCTCATTTGTCTTAGTTAGACTAAATTGGCAGTTATGTCTTCATTGCAAATGTTTGTTTTCACAAATGAGCAATAGAGCAGTGAGTAGAAGACATAACATGAGGACTTTTTTCCTGAAATTTAATTGCAGAATGCTATAGCTGGTGACTGACTTCTCTGACTTTAATCCCCAGGGAGTTTAGAAAGCTATCCTTCCTTTGCCTGACTCAGGAAATGTAGTGTAAAGTTATGGAAAGTGATGTTATGAAACTAATGTTAAATGCATTTCTCTTCTCTCTCTTTTGGATTTTTTTTTTTTTACATAGTGTCAACATGTCTGCAATGAAGTATGTTGGAAGCCATAACTAGATCAACAAAAAAACATTGGCACAGTCATGACGATGTATGTACACCCCATTTAACAGTGCCAAAAAGAATAGGCAGTCTGGAAGGTTATACATCTTATTAAATAACATCACATTGTTCTCTGGGCCACAAAATGATAATAGTAGAATTTTTCAGCTAATCAGCATAGAAAGCCTTTGCACAAAAGAGTGCTATAAATGTTACATAATATGCTTTTATGCTTAGTGATATCTGGCACTGCAATCTCACTTCCAGTCATGTTCTGCAAATGACATTTCTAAAGCCCATTTTAAGTCCTAAGAACAATTTCCTGTCATAAGAAAAATCCTTTTTCCCCTTTCAAATTTGCACGTCTCTCTTCAGAGTGTTGGGGTACAAAAATGATGGGCTCTTGACCTATCTTTCAGGACAATTATTTGATAATACATTAAAATAATTATGCAGAATATAACTTATTAATCACTTTATATATATATATGTATATATATATAATGCCAAAATAATTTTTCTATAATAAAAAATAATGCATTACAGAAATAAGTTACTTACCTCCTACAAAATGCTTTTATGGTTTTAATATCTTTCATTTGAGAAATACCTTGCTACCTAAGAACTGAATTGTAGACCTGTGAATCAGATTTAGTTTTGTTTTTCATCCAGTGTGTGTATATCGTAAAATGCATGCACAGCCTACAACATACAGTTACCCTTTCCAAGCAGAGTAGCCTAACTATATTGCAGAATCAGACTTTGGCTTGCATATTTCCACCGTGGATCTGTTAGATTTGTAGCTGCAAAGCTGGAAGATCCAGAGGCCGGAAGGATCCTACCCCAGGTTAGCCTTAATGCCAGTTGACAATATACTGTTTTGAAGCTGAAAAGGTTCAACATCCTGTGAATGTCTATTATAAATTTCTTACACATTGCCATGTTCTTCATTGGCATCCACAAATGCCACAAATTATGAAAGACTCTATCACATTAAGGTGCATTAGGTATGCGAAAACAATTTTTAAGTTCTTCAACAAGCAAAGATATAATCTGATGATTTTTTGATGAAAAAAATAATAATAATAATAATAATTGAGCTGAGGCCAAACTGTGTTAATTCATTAATATGTTTTATGAACTTATTCTTTAAAAATATGTTCATTATATTTTGCACTGCCTGACTTCTTCTGATCCCTTGCCTAATTTTTTAGAAGCTATGTAGTTCTTGCAAAATACAGCTTTCCCTGATGATCAGACAAGCATGTCAAGACACCTTGTGTTACTTATTTATTACAATATTCCTCTAACTTAATGCAGAAAGCTAGAAGAATATGACAGTTTAAAGGCATTTGTGATGAATCTTCAAGGTAGAAAACCCTTTTTGTTTTCAACACCATCTTCACTGACCTAGAACCCCCTCAAGTGGAATCTATACTTCATCCTTTCATTTTATCTTTCTTGTTTTCATAAAAAACAGAGACTGAAACCATTAAAAAGCCAGAATGAGAGAACGAAAGTAAGAACTAGCTGTATGCCAGCCAAGCAACGCTGTAATCAAGGATTAGAAGTCAGAAAAGAAAGCAACAGAGCCTCATAATATGAGAAAGATTATGGAGAGGCCAGAATTTGAACAAGTAGATATGCAGCATTGATTTCAAATAGAATAGAAACATTTACAAATATGAGGAATAAAAAAGACATGGAAGAAAGTCAGAGGACTCCTGACATGCAACTGAGCAGAGAGAATTTTGAAGAAATATCGAGAAGGTAAGTCAATAGGGACTACACAGGAGAGCACAAGCAATCCAGGAGGTTTCTGGAGAGCATTGATTTTAACTTGCTAGCACAGATAAATAAGGAAAGACAAGGTCTGATGGAGCTCATACAAGCAAGTAAGCATTTGGCAGGAATCAAACATTGCAGGCAGCTATGTCTGCAGCCACCATGCTGCATGGTAGAATTCAAGATCACAGAATCACAGAATCATAGAATGCCCCAGGTTGGAAGGAGCTCACAAGGATCATTGAGACTTAACTCCTGGCCCCACGCAGAAGTACCTAAATAATAAACCATGCCTGAGAGTGTTGTCTAAACACTTAAGTTCTGCCAGGCTTGGTGATGTGACCACTTTGCTGGGGATTCTATTTCAGTGCCTGACCACTCTCAGTGAAGAACCTCCTCCTAATATCCAACCAAAACCTTCCCTGACACAGCTTCATGCATCAGGTCCTATCTGATGATCACTAGAGAGAAGAGATCAGCACCTCCCCCTCTGCTTCCTCTCATAATGAAGCTGTAGGCTATGATGAGGTCTCCTCTCAGACTTCTCTATGCTGAACAAACCAAGTGACTTCAGCTGCTCCTCATACATCTTGGCCTCTAGAACCTTTACCATCTTTGTTGCACTCCTTTGGACATTCTCTAATAGTTTTTACATACTTCACATACTCTGGTGCACAAAACCACACACAGTAGTTGAGGTGATGTTGCACCAGTGCAGAGTAGTGAGGGACAATCACTCCCCTCAACCGACTAGCAATACTGCACTTGCTCTTGTTAAATCTCATGTGGTTGGTGACTGCTCAGCCCTCTAGTCTGTTAAGATCTCCCTGCAAGGCTTCTCTACCCTTAAGGGAGTCAACAGATCCTCCTAAATCAGTGTCATCCATAAGCTTACTTAGCATGCATTTGAGTCTTGCATCCAGACCACTTATAAAAACATTGAAGAGAACTGGACCTAAAATGAAGTCCTGTGGAACCCCACTAGTAACTGGCCGTGAGCCTGATGTCATCGCATTTATTATAACCTTTTCAGCCTGACACATCAGTCAATTGTTCACCCATTATCTTATGTGTTTATCTAGCTGTATGCTGGACATTTTGTCCAGAAGGATACTGTGAGAAAGAGTACTGAAAGCTTTGTTAAAATCCAAAACGAAACAAACAAAAAACACACATCTGCTGGCTCCCCTTGGTCAAGTAGGTGGGTGACCTTGTCAGAAAAGGAAATTAAATTAGCTACATAGGACTTTCCCCTTGTGAACCCATATTGGTTGTAACCAATGACTGTGCTGTCTTTCAAGTGTTTTTCCATAACTTCCATAATAATCTCCATAATTTTACCAGTCACTGAAGTGAGACTGACTGGCCTATAATTACCAGGGTCTTCTTTCTTACCCTTCTTAAAAACTTACTTGGATTCTGACACTTTGGAATTGCTGTCTACTTTGTGTTGAAGACGTGGTACTTAAAAGGTGACCAACATTGATGGACTTGAATACCTTCAAGAGCAGATTCCCAGAAGACCTTACTAACTAGTTCTCTGAGTGGCCTGACGTCTGCTCTCCCCATACCCAGTGTTAAAGTTTTGGTGGCAGATTTCCTCCTATCATCAAAGATTTTAAACTTGACTACTTCGTGCTCGCTGTGGCCAAAACAGCCAACAATCACCACTTCATGCTTAAGTCCCTCTGTTCATAAGCAACACATCTAGGAGGCCACCTTTCCTAGTCAGTTTCCTTAGTACCTGTTCCAAGAAGATATCATCCATGTGCCTCACTGGACCTGTTTGTCTTGGCTGTATGATATTATGTATTAATGTCTGGGAAGTTAAAGTCACCTAAAAGGAGAAGGACAGCTGATCTATAAATATCCCTTAATTCATTATAGAATGATTGATCAATGTCATCATCCTGGCTGGGTGGTCTACAGTAAGCTACCATTATGACATCCGCTTTATCTGCTTTTCCCTTAGTCCTTATCAGAGGTCCCCCACCCCACCTGCCCTGCCTTTCCCTCCTGAAGACTTTATAGCCGTCCATCACAGCACAACAGCCACAGGACTCTTCCAAACAAGTCTTGTTTATGCCAATGTTGTTGTAGTTCTGGGACTGAGCCAAAGCTTCTAGATCTCCTTGCTTATTCATCATGCTGCATGCATTAGTGTAAAAACATTTCAAATGTGATCCAGTGTACCCAGCATATCATGGAGTCCTGGCATCTAACCAGTAAGAGTTGAGAGGGTCAAACTTCTTTCCCAAGGCAACTTTATTTTAAAGCTCTCTTCACCAGCTTGGCAATGGATGCCACTGGTCCTCAGTAGACTGTAGAGGACGGATAATAGTGAGTAGGGAGTAAACAGCAGGATCACAAATCTGAACTTGGGGAGGGCAGACTTTGGTTTCTTCAGGAATCTTCTTGGAAGATACAGACTTACACATAAGAGGGATAACAGAGATTGGTTGAGTTTCAAGGATTATCTCCTTCAAGCTCAATAGCGGTCCATCTCAATGAACATGAAGCCAAGGAAAGGCACAGGATCTTGCATGAATCAACAATCTCCTGAGTCAAATATAAAAAAGAATAATACAAGAGATGGAAGCAGGAACATGAGGAGTACATCATTGTTCAAATTTTTAAAGGCAATTATATACCATTTGGACTCCAGAAGTGCCCAGAGTTTCAATTACTATTGCAGCTGGAACACCTTCCATTAGGAGCTTTTGAAAAAAGTGCTGAGAGAATAAAATTTTACCTCCAAAAAAATAATGTTAGCAAACAAGACAGAAAGAGTATCTATTAACCTGAGAAGTTCTATTGGATCACAGTTTAGGATCAAGTTAGGAATAATTGTCATTTACCTTTAGATTTAACTAGTAACATTAGGGTTTTGTTTTGTTTTGTTCTGTTTTGTTTGTTTTTCATCTATTTTCTGCCAGCTAGTAAATATTTCCTATGTGACAGGATGCATAATATTACTGAGCACTTCTCTGGTTTATAGAATTTGTAGTACCTTCAGATTTTTTTCTCCAAATAATTCTGTGTCTCACACTTCATTAAACACAACGAGCACTTCAGTATACCAAGGCCCTAACAAGCACTAATAGATACAGAATATGTCTCTCAAAATAGGGAAGAATTGAATGAATCATATCCTTTCTTAGCAGTTGTTGAACTGATGGATATGTAAAATGAACCTCTCCTCATAGGGCCTGTATCTGCCCTCAGGTACAAGTTAAACCTCCACTGAGTCTGTATCTGCACTAGATCCTAAAAACAAAACAGTAGCAGTGGCATTGCAATTTCCACACTGATCATGTGTCTTATCACTGCCTAAAGGAAACACATTTACAGATGAGACAACTGTGCATAATGAATGCCCCCTCTGAGAGTACTGCCAAAACAAAGTGTGTGAGTTCTTTGTGATGTAAACATCTATAAAGAAGAATCTGACACTGAAATAGTGCCACCACTTAGTTTCACATAAAAGAAGGAAATAGTCATCCAATGACAACGACTTGTAGTCAATAGCAATTCTCTATCTATTAAACAGATATCAGAAAGTTTTAAACTCTTATATCCCACTTTTCAATATCTTGAACCATTATGTCTTTTCATGTGCTCAGCTCAGAACCCTATTTTCCTGATAAAAAACAAACACTGAGCCATCATAAAAATTGGAATTAATATCCCTTGCTATATAAATGTAAGCCAAAGTGTTAAAAGAAATGTGTTTACCAGAGCAGAAAAACTAGCTGGAACAAAGCTATTGCAAATTTACAAACCAAGATTCTGTTACTTTTACTGCCCTTCCAGAGTTATTGTATTGGTCTTTGCTTTAAATATTATCTACAAATTTTAGTTCTTTCATATTTCAGTCTTTTCAGAAGACTTCAGAATTTTGAGAGTTTTATCCTTCTCCAGCAAACTTTAAAACATTTATATACCTACTTTCATTTTTTTTTCCATTTATGGAAAAAAAAAAGTTTCCCTTGATGTCACTGATCATGGTGTCTTAAAAAGTAGATTAAGGACTAACACTGTGTCATGCCTTTTCAACAGTCCCTGATGTATGAGCTGTTAGCTCCTGAAGGTCCACAGGAGCTTCTTTATTAAAAATTATTAAAGAGCTCTTTATTAAAGAAGTGTAAAGAAGCTGTGTTCGCTGTGGTCACTGTGTTCACTCCATCTCTCTGTCTTTATATATATATGTACATATATATATATAAATAACAATTTGCATTACTGCAGAAAATGGTTGTTAAAAACAAATCAACAGTTTGTGTGACTCATGCTGGAGGACAATAAGGCCTCACATTCAAACTCACAAAGTCATCTTCTGGTTGTATGAAGTTACTATTCCAGTTCTCATTTTAGTTTGTGTCAGAGGCTTTAAAGACAGTTGTTTTAGATCTGCTTTTATTTATTTATTTATTTATTTATTTATTTATTCTTTATAATGATCTGAAGCTCTATTTCTGCTTGCATGAATCAAACTATGAGACGAGCCTTCTTGGTTCCTAATATGGCACTATCTTTCAAACTCTATATTATTTATTCCCATTTTAGCCTTCTTACCAAGCAGAGACTGTCTGAGCTCTTCTCAGAAAGGAATCTTCCATTCTCCAATATCAAACAAATAGAAGTACTGCATAGAATGTGTCATTCATATTTTGTTCATCTTTTGGTTTACTTGAGTCTCAGTAGAGTACAGCACCCCAGACTATTAACAGATCTGCAAGTCTTGTACTAGGATTTACTTACATCCCTGAGATGGGACTTGAATATGAAACTGAAATCAGAAGCATATCAGAATAACATATCAGATTTAATTTACATTAGTTTGGCATCTCTTCCAGTATGTGCACCTCCAGTGGCCATTACTTCTTTATGCAAATTCTTGAGTAATGAAGTAAGGAATTCTTCCTTTCTAGGTGTATCTTTTCTTACCTTTCTTGCAAGAGTCCCGAGGCATACAAGTTTGCACTCTGTTCAAATTACTAGTTTTTATTTGTAATCCTATAGATGTTCTCATTAGTGACAAATTACTTCTTGAATCTTGCCATACGCTTGGCCTCAGTGATAAAATTATCCTCATTAAATAAAGTTTCTTTTCTAGGCAGTCAGCTACAATTCAATTTAAGGTGATGCTACTCTCAGTGTATGTACATATATATATTTGCATACATTATTATTACTGGTATTAATTTGGAATATAGCTGCATATAGTTGCAAGCAGAGAGGAAGCTTGTGTTTTCCTTTAACCTTTTCATAAGAGTGAAGTATTTCAGTGTCTTGACAATGATACTTCAAGGCAAAACAGCTTTCCTGCATTTCTAAAAGAAAGGATTGCTTTTAAGCTCTCTGAACTTCTCTGGAGAAAGATCAGCATATATAGTGTAAATAAAACTAGAAATAGAAATTCTGTTCAAAATGCTACTCAAATTAACCTGAAATACTGAAATGTATTGTTCTTCATCAGACTGTTTTGAGTAATTTGGCAATGAGTTCTACAGGGCAAATGTTCATTTTCAATAGATATTTTTTTTCTTTTCCAATGTTACTTTTTCCACTTTTAACTGAATGACTCCTTGAAAGCCCAAAACTATTTGTGTTCATACAGTCATTTTGCTACTATTTATTTAGTAGCTCCTGCTGATTTTTCTCTACCTCAATAGTCAATAAACTAGAGATTCGATAATCCATAAAATTGAGACAGATTATCAAAAAAGTTTGATCTGTTCATGAGCTACAATAGTTAATGACAACCTCGTGACAAGAAATTCCTCACTACTCCTCTGAGTCAAGAAAAAAAAATGAATATTTATAGTTAATGAATTACTATTTGTGATAAGCCAGAAAGAAAGAATGTAAGAAAAAAGTGCTTAGGAAAAGGATTTATTTCTCTGACTTTTTTAGTCTTAAGTGTTGAAAGTGTTTTGTATATTTGTGGTGGTTTTTCCCAGCTGGGCAGCTGAAGTTCACCACAACTGCTCTTTCTCATTCTCCTTCCTCAAACAGAAAGGAGGAGAAAATATGATGAAAAGGGCTCAAAGGTTGCGATAAAGGAGATCATTCAACAGTTATAGTCACAGGCGAAACAAACTCAATGTAGGGAGATTAATATAATTTATTACCTATTGCTAGCAGACTAGAACAGTGACAAACTAAAAGCAAACTAATGACACCCACACCCATCCATCTTCTACCTTTCCCTGAGCGGCGCAGGGGAACAGGGCACGGGGGCTGTGGTCAGTCCATAATGACAGTCCATCTCCACTGCTCCTTCACTCTCACTCTCTGCCCCTGCTCCAACATGAAGTTTCTCCCATGGGATGCCATCCTTCCCAAGCTGATCCTGAGTGGGCTTCCCACAGGCAGCAGCTCTTCAAGAACTGCTCCCATGTTGGGTCTGTACCACAGGGTCCATCCGTCAGATACAAACTGCTCTAACATGGGTCTCCAACGGGTGGCAGCTCCTGCCAGATCACCTGCTCCACATCCAGCTGCTTCACGGAGGCCTCCTCCATGAGCTGCAGCATGGAGATGTTCTCCTTTGTGGTACACCATGGACTGCAGGGCCACAACCTGCTCCACAGTGGGCCTCTCCATGGGCAACAAGAGAACTTCTGCTCCAGAATCTGGAGCACCTCCTTCTTCACTGACCTTGGTGTCTGCAGGGCTGGTTCTCACTTTTCTCTCACCCAGCTGCTGTTGCACAGAAGTTTTTTTCCCGTTCTTCAATCTACTGTCACAGAGGCACAACCAATGATGCTTATTGGCTTGACTACGTGTCCTGGTTTCAGCTAGGATAGAGTTAATTTTCCTCCTAGTAGCTGGTAGGGTGATATGTTTTGGATTTAGGATGAGAATAATGTTGATAACACACTGATATTTTAATTGTTGCAGAGCAGTGCTTACACTAAGCCAAGGACTTTTCAGCTTCTCACAGGACAGCTGACCCAAACTGGCCAAAGGGGTATTCCATACCATCTGACGTCATGTTAAACAATATATAAGGGCGGCTGCTTGGGGATAGGCTGGGCATCAGTCAGCAGGTGGTGAGCAATTGCATTGTGCATCACTTGTTTTGTACACATTATTTATTATTATTATTATTGTATTATTAATAATTTTCTTTTAATAATAATTTTAAATTATTAATAATTATTAATAATTTTAAATTATTTTCTTTAATAATAATAATAATAATTTTCTTTTCTGTCCTAATAAACTATCTCTATCTCAACACACAGACTTCATTTTCTCGTTTTTCTCCCCCATCCCAGAGAGGGAGGGGGGAGGGCGAGCGAACAGCTGTGCGGTGCTTAGCTGCCATCCGGGTTAAACCACAATACTCTGGCTGGTACATTTTGGAGCAGCTGAACTGGCTCTTATCTGACATGGGACAGCTTCTGGACTCTTCTTAAAGATGCCACCTCTGCAGCCTTATACTTCTTATACTAAAAGATGGGCCTGAATGCCTGATCCAATGGTATCAGAAAGGCTTTGATAATATTTTCTGGTGCTAGGCAACTATTGTCCTCTGTTTACTGACCTTTATGCTGTCGTTAAACTCCTTTATAGCTGTTTCTGTTCTGGTTCTCCTTAAATTGCATCTTTTGACTCACATACCCTTATGACTGCTGAGCTCTCTTGATATATTCTCAGAACACTTCATCAAGATGGGGTCAGCTTGCTACTGTGTTACTCAAAAAATAATCATAATCAATCCAACAACTTAATTTAACTATAGATGGTACCAATATGCTTTTCCTCTTGAACTTTGCCTTTAGAGTGAGTTACCCAAGCTCTCCTTTTCACAATGTTCTGGCTGCATGAAATCTTAATATAATCCAGGATCTCAAAAGCAAAGAATGAGCAATTTTAGACCAGGGTTAACTTTTGACTGTCTCCTCTGTTGTTGGAAAAAAAAAGGTTTTGCTCTTTCTTACACCTTAAGTACATGGGAACAGTCACTTTAAAGCTTTTAAAATGTAATTATGTAAAATGTAAAAAAATGAAATATAATTAGTTGGAGTTACATGATCTTTAAGTTTCTTTCTAACCTAAGCCATTCTGGTATTCTATGAACTACATGTAACACGTGTAAACAGTTTTTGCCATGTTGATAGAAATTTTCCTCTATCTCTAGTACTCCCACTATAAATTTTTATACAAGTGTATTGCAGACAACTATCATACAGTACATTAGCAAACCCAAATTTCTGCTGCTTCAAAATTGCCACTTTTTCCTAGTAGGAAAGATCAAATATTCAGTTATGTCTACAAATACCTATCCTTGAATATATCCAAGTGCCCATCCCCAGGTGGAATGAAAACTGCCTAGTTTAGGCACCCACCTTTCACATATATTTTTTTATTTTTTTCCCCACAGAAAATACCTAATACTTTTCTGCCAAGACAAATGAAAGAAACATCTGGTTCCGAGGACTTGCAGAAAATCCTATGTAATTAGATTTAGTCACTGAAGTTTAGGCATTTGGGTGGTTTTTAGTTAATGGAGCCTAGAAAAAAAATCAGACAAATAAATATAGCCGTTTTACAGTGAATTGAATTGTTTGCTAAATTTCATTCACTAGTTATTACCAGATCTTCACTGACTATAATGGTAACATAAATACCACTTATATAGAATTGCACACTGAGATAACTAAATTTAACTATCTGCAATCACCATCTACAGTCTATGATTTGGGAGCTGAATCCTGTCCCCAGGTTAAGGAAAAGGTGTTTCAGAATGGTATTCGACCCTTGTAACATTTAAAAGTATGGTGAAGATATCAACTCCAAATCTTGTCAATAAGCTGCAGCAAAGTTGAGATCCTAGATGGATCAAAAGAGAAAACCAAAATTCAAACCTGCCTGCCCAGTTGGTGTAGAGGATTGTTGCTGATGGCATTCATAGTGATGGATAAGAAACAGAGAAGTGAAAAAGGGAGAAACCGGAGGTTACAAATGCTAATGTAGTCATGCTACAGAAAATCATAAAAATCATAATGTAAAACTGCTCAGAACTAATGCACTTCATCACTTAAAATCATCTTACACTTTGAGAAGTTTATAATTTCCTATTTTGATCACAGTTTAATTCTTTATCCTGGATATTTTATGTCTAGCACATCTTACATAGGCTTTGCCCTAATTACTTAAAACAGTTCTCCCACAGTAATGTAAGGATTTCAAATTTACACCTACTGGATTAAAAAGCCACAACAGCAGGCTGTGTATGTGTGATTATTCCCTGAAACTCATTTTTAAACAATTTTGACAAAAGCTTTGTCTGTCATTGTAACTGCTTTATTATCATGATTGTTTCTCTTAGTAATTCAAATGGCCATTTTCTGTATTTTGTGTGTACCGTTGAAACTGTCCTCCTGAATTCATCTGACAAATACTCTACAAAAAAAAAAATCTGTAGAATTAGCTTATTTATAAAAAATCACATTATTTTATATTTTACATAAATAATTAATGATCAAATATTTTATTTATATTTATTATATATTAACAAAATTATTTAAAGAATTATCATTTCTGCTTTGATCTCAGGAAACTGAGGCACCAACACCTAAAACAGGCATATTGCCAATCACTAAATTAGTGTCATAGACAGAATGAGAACTATCTTGTCCTCAGGCTGAGAATAAACTTTTCTTCAGGGTATTGAGATGTCTGCCTCTGGCTTCCTTATCAACATTTTATTCTTCATTGTCTCCTCAAAATCTATCCTTTCTAGCTCTTCTGTTAAAATTAATTTATCATGACAATTTCTTCTCTTTAAATCCATAAACTGACATGCCAACCCCTTCCTCATAGCCCTAGCAGTAGCTGATATTCCATCCTGAACCTGACGTTTCAGATGAGTTCTGACTTGTTTAGTGTTGATGCCTACCTCAGCCTATGCTTGCTTTATAGAGAGTGGAGAGAAATAGTCAGTTATAAGACCTAGTCATCTGACCTCTTTCAGAGCTCGATTACTGGAAAAAATTATTCATGTCTAGAAGTGCTTGCTCTCTCCATCAATTAAAGATAATCTAGGGTGGCTAGCACAGATGTAGGTTATTTTCCAGTATTTAAAAAGTAAACTAATAATAATAATAAAAAAACTCTCACCCTGTCTTTTTCTCTGTAAATTGCCTAACCCCGGTAACTAACTGTCATTTGAAACATCTGTAAGTATACAGGAATCTATATGGGCCTGGTAGATGTGTCACAGGACTTATACCCTTCTGCAGCAGCTGCTGGCAGCCAGACTCCTTGTCTCTGCAGACTCTCAAATAACAGCAGACTCTGTAGGCAACTGAACTGAGCACAATCTCCTCTTCCTCACCTTTACTTCTGTAAACTGCAAATTGTGTTCAGTGAACATGCAAACTTTCAGGTATCCCCTTCTTCCTTTTCCAACTGCCCCAGCTCCAGCTTTCACTGTGCAGCAATAAAATAAAAATTTGTTCTTCTCTTTGGATATATGCTAAGAAATTACTTGTTTTTCCTTTGCCTCTCCTGCCCTTCAAACTTGAGTGTAGACACCATCTACACAGACATTAAATGTATAAAAAGCCAGAAGCAGAATAAAATATTATTAAAAATACATTAAAATATAAAAAATTATTACCTATAACATACATCATGTTTATCATACATCTTTCATTTTCAAAAATTCAGTGGTCCCAAATTCATTTTGTCCCTTCATTTTCTCTTACCGTTCACCATGTACCAAATTATGCCAGATCTAGAACATAAAATCTTCGGAGATTTTGTGAGTTAAAGTGCTTACCCTTGAAACAGGTCAACTATATATAGCACTAAAATAAAAACACAGCTAAAAACAATATTAATGGTTCTTTGCATTGTAAAAGCTGTGCAAGGTCTTAAACCACCAGACAAAATGAGTCATGCACTAGATTAAAGATAGGCACTCAGTTCAAGGTAATAAGAACATTCTTTTCCTAATTTTTTATTATATGTGTCTATTCAGTTGCAAAGAAACACCAGCCCATAAACATCAACAATGGAAGTACAGATCACCAGAGTAACACTTTTAATACTAGTCACTCACTTAATATTCAGAATTGTTTGTCTCTTGAGGATTCTCTTGACATACTAAAGAGAGAGATTACATCAAAACACTAAAAAAATAAATGTTACTTGATGCATGTTTTGTTTGTTGTTAATTCACTTTGTTTCAAGGATACAACCAAAAACCTTAAAAACATTGTTTTATAGAAACCACACATTTGAACTCCAAATGCTGAAGTACTGTACTGCCTGCCAGTTCCTTTAGATATTATTTTTTTCTCCATTTAGAACTTGCGCTCAGAAGTGGCTTATCACTTAGAAGAATGAAGAACATATTTTAATTTCTTTGGGCTAATTCTTGTCCCTGCTGATGCCAATAGCAAAATCCCAAACATCCTCCATGAAATTAAAATCTGACCACATCTGTCTTTGGTTTCAGGAAATGTGTCAATGTTAGGCATATATGGTCTCTTCTAGACGAGTTCCATTTACAAAAGTGGCCTAAAGGACCTGCTACAATCTTTGTCCCACTCCCAATGCACCAGGACTATACATTATTGTCTGTACTCAACTTTTTGCTTCACAACTATTTTTAGTTATTTTAGTAGCTTTAAATATGTTACTAGGAAATAAAGTGTGATGGAAATATGGAAAAATACTTTCATGATAGAGCTTTCAGGCATAATGAAGTTGCTTACCTAGAGCAGCATATCCTGCCTGAGATTTCCTCAGATATCCTCTCAGGCTTCCAGCTGCTACTCCAATAGATCACAAATCTCTCATAAGTACTCTGCTGTAGCTATTGGCTCTATACAGATGTCTCAAGCATTCAGGTTCCTCTCAAATGGCTCTAGATGCCTGTGTGATAAGTTAAGTCACAGTACTGAAGCAGGATTCAATGCCAGGCAAACATACTTCTGAATCTGAATCCAAGCTTTCCTTATCATTAATGCAACTCTTCAGAGCTCGATTCAGCTACTCGCATTCAGCTGCTCTGGACAATTTAGTATTCCTCAGGATATCCAAGGCAGCCACATAAGGTTCCAGCGGATATGAGACATATATGATCCCTCTATAGTGGTAGATAGAGGCAAGGTAGGGTACCCAAGGACATGTGCAGAGGTCCTAGAAAACTATGGACAGACTAATGGCTCCTACATTTACAGTCCTGACAGTGGGAACTTAAACATCTGTAGTAGGATTCAGTTGACAAACATGGGCATCTAATGTCATGCAACACATTCATCTAGTGCTGGTAGATATCACAAGGGACATACAGAAAATCTTCATTCTTTAGTATCAGGATCTGCAGTCTCAATAGGGTGCTCAGCGGTGCCTAAAGTGATGCTAGATGTCTATAGCAGGCAGCCAAAACCTTCAGTTTTGTTACCTGTGTTATACACTTACACAGAGGGTAGGACTGCCAAAATAAAGATGGCTAATACCATTTTACATATAACAAATATACTATATATACTGGCAACAACTACAACTAAAGCTACATCAAGACATCTCCTGTCAGCTCCATCTAGATTTAGATTCCCTTAGCTGTGAGTTATTTTTTGTGCAACTGAGTCCATAACATAGAAACCTAGATCTATTTCTAACTGTAAGAGCATTACACATTCCTGCCATCACCTTAATGAAAATCAGCTTGCTCTGTTTAGTACCAGCCTTCAGAATAAAGTTTATTTCAGGTTGTATAGGTATCTGCCACTTCATTTTGGGTCCTTACTATCAGTCAGGAAAGCTGGATACCTAATTTAGGTAGACTGAGTCTCCACTCATGGATATAGACACTAGGCATTTACAATTGGTTTTCTACACAGTAAATAGTGCAAGATGATTGCCTTACTTGAGTGGATTATATCATAGGTTCCTAAAGATAGCTAGCCAATGTATATGATTTTACTGGGGAGCTAGGTGTATACCGTATTACTACATTTTAGATGTATACTGTCCTAGGTAATGTGGACCCTCTTGTAAGTACAACTCCTTCAAAATAAATCCTCAGATAGACTTCATATAATCAGAGGCAACAGATACCACAATAAGAGAACCTCTTTTAGTTTCAGGGGGAGAGTATAATCTTGGTAATGATTTTCTCCTCATTTTATAAATAAACACTGCAGCTCACAGGAGTCCTTACAGGTCTGGCATTCACTTGAGTGAACATCACTGAGTAGCAGGCTGCTCAATCGATGTGGTGTCTACAAAGAGTTCTCATTTAGGTCTTAGCATTTTCTATTATGTCTAGGAGCTAGTAGGTACAGTTCATTCCTTCTCTTTTAATAATTTCAAGCAGGGAATTGTATGCAGCTTGCATTATTTCATTTCAGATATAAGATACTAAATATAAGGAAGAAATTCTTTATTGTGCGGTTGGTGAGGCACAGGAATAGGGTGCCCAAAGAAATTATGGATGCACCATTCCTGGAAATGTTTAAGGCCAGGTTGGATGAGGCTTTGAGCAACCTGGTCTAGTGCAAGGTGTCCCTGCCCATGGAAGGGGGGTTGGAACTTGATGGTATTTAAGGTCCCTTCCAACCCTTTATGGTCCCTTCCAACCAGTCATTCCAGTCATTCTATGTATGATTTTGTCAGTTTTTCAAACATATTTATAGACACTTATAGTAAGATCAAAAACAAAAAGAATAAAGCTGTCTCCATACAGATGAGATTATCCCTCATAGGAGAAAGCTGTGTTGTGCATGAACACCAGAGGCATTAACCATAGTCCTCACTGTCAAACTGTGATAATCTCAGTCCAAGCAAGTACTTGGAAAATAAATGCCAAAATGTCAAGATTTTCTTTTAAAGCAGCTGAGAGAGAGGAGTGAGAAACAACCCTGCAGACACCAAGGTCAGTGCAGAAGGAGGGCAGGAGGTGCTCCAAGCACTGGAGCAGAAGTTCCCCCGTGGCCTGTGGAGAGGCCCCTGGTGGAGCAGGCTGTCCCCCTGCAGCCCATGGGTCCCACACGGAGCAGATCTCCACGCTGCAGCCTGCGGAGGAGCCCCCGGTGGAGCAGGTGGATGTGGCCTGGAGGAGGCTGCGGCCCATGGAGAGCCCCCGCAGGAGCAGGCCCCGGGCCGGAGCTGCAGCCCGTGGAGAGGAGCCCACGCAGGAGCAGGGGGTCTGGGGGGAGCTGCTGCCCGTGGGGGACCATTGTTGGAGCAGTTTGCTCCTGGGGGATGGACCCCGTGGTACGGACCCATGTTGAAGCAGTTCTTGAAGAGCTGCTGCCTGCGGGCAGCCCCCCCAGGATCAGTTGAGGAAGGACGGCATCTCGTGGGAGGGACCCCAAGTGGAGGAGAGGCAGAGAGTGACTGTGAAGAAGCAGCAGAAATGAAGTGTTGCAGACTGACCACAGCCCCCAGTTCCCCTGTGCTGCTTGGGGGGAGGACATAGAAGAGGATGGATGGAGGGGGTAAGGTGTTTTTAGTTTGCTTTTTGTTTCTCACTGTTCTAGCTTGTTAGTAATAGGTAATAGATTATATTAATGTCGGTATGGTAAGTCTGTTTTGCCCACGACAATATTTGAGTGATCTCCCCATCCTCATCTCAACCCTTGAGTCCTTTCCATCATATTTTCTCCCCCTTTCCCTTTGAGGAGGGTGGTTGTGGCAAAATTCAGCTGCCCGGCTGGGTAAAACCACCACACCATTATGAAGGAAATAAACAAGCACTAATAAGACAGTTATTTTGACCCCTCAAACAGGTGTGTTAAATTGAGATTAATGACAACTTGGGCAAACCTATATCTTTCTGTTGAAAGATGGGAAGCTCTATGACTTATGCAGATGGGAATTCTACAACACAAATGTCTAAAGTTAGCTGACATGCATTCTGCATCGGGCTCCTTTTTTTTTTTTTTCCACTGTTCACAGTGTGCTGTATGACATATTCACAAACTTTCTGACATCATTCCTTCTTATTTTCTTTGATAAAACCTAAAGAAGTATTGCTTTTCTTTTTTTTTTTTTTTTTTTTACTTTCATGGATTTTTACACTATTTTGCTTCCAAAGCATACTTATATTTTTTAAATTTGCAAGTTATGCAGTGATATTTTTCAAAGCAAAACCATACACTTTCTCATTAAATTATCTTTGCACAAAAGAGTCCAATCTTTGAAAGAGTTTATATTGTTTCTGTCCCTTTGATCAGTCTGATCATGATCTTTGAACGTGATGTTCATTCTGATTTGATCAGTAGTTTTTTGACTCTTATAAAGAAGTATTTTATTAATTTCTAAACTTTTGTCTTGTATTACACCAATGTATTTATTATTTTGGGATCTACAACTATTTCAAATAATCCAATTCCACAACAGAATGATTTTTCATCAGTTGGAGGACAGGAAAGGATGTAAAGGATGGCCCCGTATGAAGAAGTTAGCAGATTGGCTCTGGGTTCCATCCTGAAAGACTACATATCTCTTTATCTACATATCACTTTATCTAAGTAGTTTCCTACTCAGTTGTCAGTACCTTTCTACATTATCTTCTATGCTCTGAGAAGAAGTCATCATCCTGTAATCAGCCTCTTTAATAGAGTTCTTACAGTCTGGAAGGTCTGGGGAGAAACCTACCCCAGAAGAAAACACTTTGCAATAAAACATAGCTGAAGGCTGTAAAAATCTTATCATATGACCCTGTTTGCCTGCCATTTTGACAAAAACACTTTTGTTAGACCTGCTTGCACCTGCATGAATTTACATGACTTAATAGAGTTCTTTTCTAGAACATATTCTAGAACATATGTTATTAGACATATGCTGGCCTAAAAGTGGAACGATATAGAGATTGATTAATCTCTGACAGCAATACATAACAGAGGCTGTTAAAATTGTTCCTGGGCAAAGCAAGGTATATTAAATATTTTTTTTCAAAACCAAAGCAGTTAAATTTTTGTCATGCATATTAATTACAATTGGAGAATGCTAGCATTGTTTTTATTTAGGAAATTAAGGCAAATTATAAATTACAGTTCCTTTCATAAGTACTAACCTTGTATATCTCCATGCAACTTATTACTGCTTAGTGTGGAAGATGATTTAAATCAAATTTGACATTAAGTAAATTAGTATGTTTGAATAGCTTTATCTTACTGCTGATATTAACAACTGTCACTATTACTGTATTTATATTCCAGTGGAGTATATATACTCCATTGACCTTTTAAAATTTCAGCCCACTTACACACTAAAATTCTATTACTGTGTCTGATCAGATTGCATACCTAGGGCTATAGGATGATTATCAATAAAAAATCATTTAAATGTGATGTACCATTGTCATATATTCCCCCCATAGATCCTCCATAAATCTCACAACTTGCCAGTTGTGAAAGAGGTATTGGGGATTCCATTCTTAGTTTCGTAATCAGTGGAATCTCACTGCTATTTATGAAAATACTTACAAGAGAGGATTAGCAATGACGCTAGCAACAGTACTATAAATTTAATACTTCCCATTATACAGTATGTAGTATTTTTCAAAGTAACAATGGAGAACTGTCTCAAAGAAGAAAAGAATCAAGCATAGTATATATGCATTATATATACTGTAATATTCATTATATTATATATACATTATATTGATATATTATTATATAATTATATGATTATAATATGTAATATATATAATATGTCGATATATAATATGTATTATACTATAATATTCAGTATATAAAGTTCATGAAAATATAAAAGTAGGAAAAGTAGGAAAAAATTTTCACACCGTACTGTGTGGTCTCCCAGAAGTCAGCTATAAGAAACAGGAAAGAATCTTTGATAATCATACAGTAGAAAAATTAAGGAATATGAAAATACATAACATTTTCTCTGTGTTCTTTCTCTCTTCTGGGTAGAGATACAGACTCATCAACAGATATAGTAGCACAGTAATAAAACTGTAATCTAAAGGTAGTAGAGATGAATCTTAGCTCAATTGAGAAGAATAAACTATGGAGCTACATCAGCATAATTAACAACAAATTTCTGCTTTTTTCTCTCTTTTTAACTTTATTTAATAAGTAAGCATATTCTTCATTTTTTGAATAATATTATATTTAAATTATTTCATTCCTGTACATGTGACAGGACCAGTGAAACAAACACCCTGCTTCCTTACAAATTGCTCCACTATACCTAGAGGATCATATTGTACGTTTACACAAAGGGCAGCAACTGCTTAGAAAACAAAAGTTTAGGAAAAAAAAAAAAAAGGATTCTTTCAATGTCAAAAAAGTTCAGTTAGGCAAAACCCTTGACATGCTCATGACTCCTTTGAGACCCTAAACCAAATCTGAATCCTTGTTTCAATATAAAAACATTTCCTGAACCAAAAAGGACACTGAATTAAAATGCACACTGCTTGAGAGTCTAATGTTAAACCACTGAAATGAACAGAAAAAAATACTGTTAATTTCAGGAGTATTTTTGGATCACATCCAAAAAACGTAGTTTTCTCCCCTTTTACAAACAAGTGGTTCTTCATGCAGCAGTTAGTTCCTAAGCTTCAGTGAAAACTCTGAACCAGTAAAATACTATTTTATATAAATAAAAGCCCCAGAATCAGACCCTTGCTCCCGAAGAAAAGCTATTTTACTGTTGTCATTATTATGATGATTGACTTTTATCATTTTGATTTCATAAAATGAATTATTTTGACTCATCACTGTGCTCAATAATTTTCTAACAATTATTTCATTGACATTTCTAGTACACAAACAGCAAAGACAGAATGTAATCTCAGCTAGATACTCATATGCATCATTTCTCAGAAAAATCACTTCTATATATCACTGCAAGTCCGATTACCATCTCTTTTCACTATTTTTTTTTAGGTTAGAAGTTCAAAAACATGTTTTTGAATGTCTAAAAATGACTTTATGCACATTGTAACAGTTATGTCATTAAACAAAAAAAAAAAAATCACTTGAAATAACTTCTTTTTCTGTGCAGTTCTAACAATTCCTTTATTTTTGGGGGGGAGAGGGGAAATAATGGATGAACAAGAATTCCCATAATGTTCACATTAATACTTCTCTGCACTTGATCTCGGAGCAATGCTGTAGCAGAAAGAGCTAATTAAGTACTTGAAGGTATAAAAAGGAAAATATTTAGAAGTTAGAAATCTCTGCTTTTGGTATTGTAGGAGTATTCTTAATATACTGTGTTCAACACTGATGTCTCCTCTACAAGAAAAGAGTAGAATTACTGGAAATAGTTCGTATAAGCACCACCCCTTAAACATCCAGCAGACTGAGTACAAACAAGTCTTATGATACAAGACAATTTCATCTTATTCCACTATCAAAGAGTGGAATTAAAAGCTGAACAGGCTCAGTTCTCACACTCTTTTTGAACACGTTTTGCTCCGCTCTACTGACAAGCTTGGTGGCCCTCAGTTTTCTGAATTCTCTGAGAAGGTGTCAATATATTTCTTGTACCAGGGAGCCTAAACTGGACACAATACCCTGAACTGGTCTTACCAGTGCTGAACAGAAGGGAAGGATCACTCCCCGGGCCTGCAGATTACACTTTTATGAATTACAGCACAGGACATTTATGGGCTTCTTTGACACAAGGGCATATTGCTGGATCATGGACAATTTGTTGTCCACCAAAACCCCAAGGTCCAGGTATTATATATCTCATCATTTTTGAAATTACAGTGAACATCTTATTTCACATTTCTGGCAGGCACTGATTTTTCAGAAAACTCTTCTCTACGCTAAGTATCTAAAAAGTTCTTCATTTTCTCTACAACTGAAAATTTCACCCAAGAGGGCAGAAGACCAAGCTTTCAAACCTGTTTTAATTTTCAATGTTAGAAAGCTCAGCAATTCCATATATTTGAATGAGCAGGTATCACCAAGGGTGTAACTAACCTGTCTTCAGTCAGATATATCTGAACCTCTTATTCTAAATAGAAGGAAATTTGGGCACAGCAGTCTCACCTGCTGGTGATAACTATGATGTAGATATGCAGCTAGGTGAGATGAGTTACACTCCAAGGCTATGTCATGGGTGAAGACAGAGTAAGTGGCAAGCCACAGCGGATATAGATCCCAGGGTGTTTATTTAAGAACCAAACAGATTAGAGCTTGAACTCCACTTTTACTCGTTGACACACCCACTCACTCCTCTCCAGCAGTGTTTTCTAGGTCTCATTATTACTTCCCTGCAGAGACGTCACTGCTGGTCCAGGAGGGTTGGATAGAAAGTCATATTGGTTCTTGACATGCTGCTGCCCACAATCAGCAGTCTCAGGTATTACTAGACAAAGTTCTGAGGCATTCCCCATCATTTGCCTCCACACAGCTCTCTGATTTCTGGGATCTTCTCTCACACCTCAGACCCCCCACTCCTGGATGTTCATCCAGGATCTTCACCTTCTTCTTTCAGAGACAGCGTCTTCCAAAATCTAGAGAGTCAACATGCAGAAGCACAATACATAATCAGCCTCCTAACTGGTAGTTCTGTCTTAGTTATTTGTAAACTGAAGGATTCGGAGCATGTCACTTTTGTTCAGTCCAAGTTTTATTAAAGTTATGACACACCCTCAATTATCAGTCATGTTAGCATTCACATTTTAATGTTTTTTGTTTTTTGTTTTTTTTTCACCCACTAAATTATGTCCCTAAGCACCACGCCCAACCTTTCCTGAAACACCCATTGGGAACACTCTAGCACCGCCCTGGGCAGAGTGTTCCAATGCCTGACTACTCCTTCTGAGAAGGATTTTCTCCTAATTTCCAACCTAAACCTCCCCTGGCACAACTAGAGGCTGTTCTCTCTTGTCCTGTCACTAGTTATCTGCTAGAAGAGGCTGACACCCAGCTCCCCACACCTTCCTTTCAGGTATTTGTAGAGAGCAATAAGGTCTGCCCTGAGCCTCCTCTTCTCCAGAGTATACAACCCCAGATCCCTCAGACGCTTCTCATAAGACTTGAGTCCCAGGCCCTTTACCACCTTCATAGCCCTTCTCTGGACATGCTCCAGGGCATCATTGTCCTTCTTGTACTGAGGGGCCCAACACTGAACACAATACTCAAGGTGCAGCCTCACCAGAGCTGAGTACAAGGGGATGATCACCTCCCTGGTCCTGTTGGCTACACTATTCCCGATACAAGCCAGGATGCCTTTGGCCTTCTTGACCACCTGGGCACACTGCCGGCTCATGTTTAGGTGAGCATCAACCAACACCCCCAGATCCTTTTCCTCTGAACAGCTTTCCAGCCACTCTGCCCCAAGCCTGTAGCTCTGCATGGGGTTGTTGTGACCAATGTGCATGACCTGGCACTTAACCATGTTGAACATCATTCCATTGGCCTCTGCCCACCGACCCATCCTGTCCAGGTCCCTCTGCAGGGCCTTCCTACCCTCCAGCAGACTGACGCTTCCCCCCAGCTTGGTGTCGCCTGCAAACTTACTGATGGTGCACTCAATTCCCTCATCCTAGTAATCAATAAAGATGTTAAAGAGGATGGGCCCCAACACCGAATCCTGGGGAACACCACTGGTGACTGGTGGCCAGCTGGACTTAACTCCGTTCACCAGTACCCTCTGGGCCCAGCCATCCAGACAGCTTTTAACCCGGCAAAGAGTGTGCCTGTCCAAGCCATGGGGTGCCAGCTTCCCCAGGAGAATACTATGGGAGACCATGTCAAAGGCCTTGCTGATGTCTAGGTAGACTACATCAACAGCGTTTCCCTCATCCACCAGGTGGGTCACCCAGTCATAGAAGGCAATGAGGTTGGTCAGGCAGGACTTGCCTTTCACAAACCCATTCTGACTGGGCCTGATCCCTCGGTTGTCCCACATATGATGCGTGATTGCATTCAAGATGACCTGTTCTATCACCTTTCCTGGCACCAAGATCAAGCTGACACGCCTGTAGCTCCCTGAGTCCTCCTTACAACCCTTCTTATAGATGGGTGTCACATTAGCAAGTCTCCAGTCATTCAGGACCTCTGATGACCATGACCACTGATAGGTGATGGAAAGCGGCCCATCAATAACAGCCAGCAACTCCCTCAGCAGCTTCGTGTGGATCCCCTGTGGCCCCATGGACTTGTGACAGTCCAGGTGGAGCAGCAGGTCTCTAATTGCTTCCACGTGAACTTTGAGGGGTTTCTTCTGCTCCCCAGCCCAGACTTCCAGTTCAGGAGGCTGAGTACTCCAAGGATGAGTGGTCTGGCTAGTAGAGGCAGATGCAAAGAAGGCATTAAGAACCTAAATGTCACTAAAGCTCGACTGTTCCATATTCTAGACAGAAGTCATTACCATTTTCTCTCATAAGAAATTCATAGTATTTTTATTTCATCACATTCTAGCACCCCAAATATTCTGGATGCCTAGACCTCGAAAAACACAGATCATTATATAAATGATTTCTGTGAGGGTGAAAAATTCTGCCCTCAGAAAACATAGTTACTCCATGAAAGTGATGCTCAAAGCAAGGGTCAGAGAAGGCTGACGGATGACTAATTTGTTTGATGAGGCTCAGTGCAGGTCAAATACATTTGTGTGTATTTTGCGATCATAATTTCTCTGATGCAGACAGGCATCTCTCTCTTTTTTTTTTTTTTCTATTATATTCCTGAGGAAAGCTGATGGACAATTTGTATTGCCCAGATTTAAAAAAAAAAAAAAAAATTAAAAAAGTTCTGTGTTTTTGATCATCATGTATTGCAAACGAATAGGATGATTTTAGTTGCAAACCATCTAGACAAACCTAGGGAAGTTCAGGGAAACCACTTTGCTTCTATATTCTCTACCTTGTATAACCACAGAATTCAGTGTTGCTTCATTAATCACATTTTTGAGAAGTACACAATAAGTATTTCTTCTGTAACACTGACATTCTGTTTCACCTTGAAAAAGAATCAAAAATGAATGCTCAGCTTAATTGCGAGGTACACTAGTAGCTATATATGAAAATTGTCAGGTACACTAGTAACTGTATTTGAAACTTCCCCCACTTCTTCCAAAAGTTTTGAAAAATTCCAGACTGGACCTTCAAAAATGATAGATATGCTTTGACATAACTATGACATTTACTCATTTTTATATTGACTGTTATGTTTGGCATTGAAAATGCTGAGATACTATAACATTAAATGACGGGAGGAAAGTACATAAGTACTAGCAATGTCTCTTCTTACAGAAAAATATTTATAAAAGTTGTGCTGGCGCAGCATTTGTTTGCAATTCAAATGTCAGTCTTCAACAGATAGTTTACCCGATATATATTTCAACTGAAATGAATCAGTATTGTAAAGCAAATTGATTTTGATGCTGTAAACATACACCACAAATATTTCACACTTTCAAGTGATGGGTCATTTCAGTGGATTATTAATTAATATTGATTATTGCTAGCATAAGCCAGAAAAAAAAATTGAAATGTTTCATACATGTCAGTCAGAATTGCTCAGTCTTCTAGTGTTATATTTTTATCTAGAAGTGTATGGTTTATACTAGCCTTTTAATACATATGCTGGTGGCATGAAGGTTTAAACCTCCTTTGCAAAATCCTCTTTTCTCCTTAAAGCATTTTATCAGCCTACTGAGAAATTAAAGTCCAAACTGAAAGCTTGGAGAAAGACAGACAGAAAGACTTAGAAATAGATCTCTATGTTGGAGTGTTGTAATTCGATGCTACAAAGAGGGTCTGTTGGGGATCTGGGGCAGAATGATGATGGCACTAAGCTGTAGTACAAAGCTTTCATTTTTTTAACAACATTTTATGATCGGTGTAGCATAGAATTTTATGATCGGAGTAGCATGGAATTTTTATCACAATCAGTGTAGCACAATTTATAAGTAGCGTAGCACAGAATTTTATAGCACGGTTTAGTTTATGATTCCTAATAATCTGGGGCCTCTGCAGATCAGGTCAAATCTTAATACCTGGATTGCAGTATCAATATAACAATCATAATCTATACTTAAGACATGTAAAGGAATACAAGTCACTCAGTCAGTCTGTGGAGGAAGCAGATAACAGCTGGGGCAGCTCTGGCCACCAGGGTAACAGGTTTTGCCATCCATCAGCATTTCCGATATAAGTCCCAGTTAGGACTTGCAGCTGCTTGATTTTATAGACAGTGCCACGTGCTGTTATGCTTCCCTGTTCTGTGATGGAGTCATCACAAGAACCTTGATGGCTGTGTGCCTAGGACCTTCAAGACCAGGAAAGTTGGCCTGGTGCCCAGGAACCTTGAGACTGGTAGGAAGGGGGAGAAGTCTACTTAGTGTGCAGAACCTTCAAGGCCTGATGAGGAGGGATGGATATGTGACCACCATGGTCACAGAGAATGGCCATTTGCCTTATAAGATAGAGTTATTTATGCTAAACATATTTCCAGGGGGCAGGGGTACTGGTCACAAGTGTTCATTTCTTCTACGACATATATACCTCATTCACATCTCATTCTTGCTATTGGAAGGTATGTTTTACATTGCAGTTTTAAAGACCTGTTTGTTGACAAAATATTAAAAAAAATAATACTTTCTTGAGGGTTTGTCCCTCCCTCCACTTCTTGATGTCTTTGCTGTCAAATTTTAACAACTAGAAGGTGAAATTCATTGGATGATGCAATCAGCCTCATCAAATCCCTTCAGTTTTAAAAGGAGTATGTAACATTGTAGATTTCAATAGATTTCAACTCAAATAATAAAGGGATATATAATAATGTTAATATAATGTAGTAATATAATACAGTAATATATACCAATATATAAGTAGATAAGTGGATGCATCAAAAGAGAGAAAATAAGAGGCTCACATCTGAGACAAACCAAAACAATATAAAAAGTGACTTAAGTTAGGTCAGAAATTCATACAATTTATTTTTATGATTCCTTATTTTCTGAGTATGTTTGTTTGGACCTTGTGGAAGGTGCATTCATTTTTTATGCTTCTTTTCACTTTCTGATGAATGGATACGGTATGGAAAACAAAACCAGCACACACACACACAGACACACAAAGACACACACACACACAGTTTTTTAAGTTCAGTGTAATAATATTTGTTTTACAAAGAAAAATAGCAACAGAAAACATTATGCATGTCTATACTGACAACCGTGGTCAAAAAGCAGAACCACAGCCTTAAATAATATCACATACAAAAACTCACAAGTTTAAAATTGTGTTCCTAGGGAAAAAAAAAAAAAAAAAGAAAGGCAAGACAAAGGTTTCACAGTTCAGTCTAGCACCATGATGATAAGTGACTGTTCACATTTAAATGAAGGACATACTTCAAAACCTTAGTTAGATCTGATCTTGAAAGTTTAGCTTCTTTTAAGTTCAGGTTCTTGCATGGTACAGATTATTTCATGTGTTCATATGGGAATTCTGAGCAAAGAACTGTAACTTAAGAGTGGAGCTGTTCACATGCAAGTATATTTTAATGTCCCAAAATGAACTAGAAGAGTAAATTACAGATTGTTCACCTTCTATATAAAAATAATTTTACACCAGACTTTCATCCAATACATGATTTGAACTAACAATTTCACATTTTTTCATAGTGTTGCCAAAGTGGTCTAAGAAGACTGAATCAGAAGAGCTCTGTATGAAAGAAACAAGTTGCAACAAGTTCCTTATAAGTAATAAATCACTTGAAAAAATACAGCCCATTTTTGCTATTGATTACGAATGGATTTTTCATAATTTAGTTTTCTATAAATTTGTTATTTTTAACTGTTCAATGAACAATAAATGTGAACAATAGCAGCCTGTGGATTGCTTCCCTTAGCTACTCAATATTTCTTATACATAATTAGCCATCGACATCTTATGTTACTCTTTCTGGTCCTGATACAGTTGACTGAAAAGAGAACAGCAGATAATAGAAAACAGCAAATAATAAATATATATATATATGTATATATAAATACCTTTTTTCAAAGGAGGAAGTATCTACATAAAAAATGGCATTCCCCCAAGCATGCCTACAAGCAAGAACTTGTTCCTGAAAATATTTGCAGTTTGAAAGTAAAGGCAGTTTGAATGCTGTTAAAGCAAGCATACATCCAGAATTTAAAGAAACATCTGTAAACATTGTTTTAATATATTTCTCTATATCTATTTGCATATTTTTCCCTCTTATACTTTTTTAAATGCATAGAAAATAAAACATGCAGTTTTTAAACCAAATTTTAAATTATAGTTTTCATATTTGGCTTATTCAGTATATGAAATAGAGCTAATGTTTTCTACTAGGGAGCTTTGCTTGCTTTTTATTCATTCATTAATTTTAGTTTTTAAAACCCACAGCAAGTACATCATATCTGTGTGTTATCATTCTATTCCCTGATTGTTGTCTTATGTAATATGAAAAGTAATCAACTATCCAATTTTTGTTGAAGATCACAAAAAGACTGTCATATAAGCTATAAGAAAGTAATTTCCTGAATTCATTGACCTTTCAATTGATATCATAACACAGCATAATCCCTAGGCATTCATATTATCAACGTAACTCAACATAGATGGGTAACAGTTAAATCTCAAGGGTTTGTTGCTTGAACAACACCGTACCACTGTAACTAAAAGGGTAAATGTGCTTCATATCTAGGGATGACCTTTAAGTCCCACAGCTGCCTATCATATGTCTTGTTGATCAACTCTATTGTTGAGTTCATCTGCTTATTTTATCCTTATTTTCTGTGGAAGAAGTTTAGTTTTCAGTCAGGTATGACACTTCTGCCATAGGTGAAGCCATCATGGGTCTGTGTATTTTATTTTATCATAATCTAGGTTCATCTGTCTGAGGAAAATGTCCAGGCAATGGAGGGAAAAAAAAGGAAAAAAAAAAAAGTTGTCTTTTAGCTGAAATATAAAACACAAGGAGAGTTTCACAATGTTTATTCTTTGACCCATATAAGATTCATCTGGCCTAATTTTAATTTCCTTAAGGTTAAATATGTAATCTAACCATTTATCATTTGAACAGTCAACTGAAAAGAACTGGCACTTCCAGCTATCTTTGTACGTAACCAGATATGGTGAATGACCATCCATATTGAGAGGAGTGTCTCTCTGATAGAGAGACTGGTGATAGAGAGCAGCAGTGTTTCTCTCTGGTGGCAGGGAGAACTGGAACTCCAGGACAAGCTTTTAAAATAGGTCACTTTCAGAAAAAGGATTCAAGGTTTAAAAGACTTTGTTTTTTACAATGCCTTTTCTATTTGCACATACAAACAGACTGCTTGTGGAGATGAAAGAGCAGCTGTACAATTCAATTCTCCATGCCCACAAAATCAGAGCTTTTCAGTGTATGTGTTTCTGTGTCTTTGAAATTTTATATACATGTGTACAGACTGAATAAATCTGGTAGGATCACCGTTCAGTGTCAATAGTGCCCCATGAATATAGAGGTTTTTTAATGAATAATTAAAGAATAATATACTGATTGAGTTGACCAGTACTTATGGCAATTAGGCCAAATTCCTTAGCTCTTGACTAAAGAGATTTTGGAAGAAGCCTAAGGAAGTTTGTTTGATGTAGGACTGGAAAATGTGGTTCACTGGGGTCTGACAACTCTTGGAAATGGGTCAGGGAATGTTCTCCAATCCTTAGCAGACAAGTGCCCACACCACTTAAAAAAAAAATAAAAATGGCACTGGTAAGAGAGATGTTACGGACTGAATGCATATGGCAGCTGGACTAATGTTCTTATTCTCTAAACCACCTCCTTTTGGTCCTTTTGGTATTCACAGCCATATTTTTATTCCAGTTCTACTGTAATTCCTGTGTTGTCGTTGTTGTTTTTAAATGAATTCTGGTAATCTAAATAAAAACAGTTAACTCAGTGTTACTTACAGATCAGTTGACAATTCCAGTAAATCTAGATTGTACCAAAGTAACAAAGTTACATGCCACAAAAGCTGACAGTACATGACAATTGGTAGCCTGAATAACAATACCAGAATGGTCCTCTTTGTAAAGGAACAAAAGTCGTGACAAAATTTGAGTTAGTTTTCCTTAATTCGGGGATGAACTACAGTTTCATGTACACAAATTACTCTGTTCTTTTAATCAACTTTTTTTTTTCCCTCTGACATATAAACTTTTCTAAAATAAGCAGTAATTTTCAGGGTTTATAACATTCATTATCCCCTCTGCTTATCTTATGCAGCAGGCTTGTGCTTTTTAAAAGGACATTTTTCTTCTTGGTATTGCTGTTTACTTCTCACACAGTACTTTTAAAGAGAAAATGTCACGTTGTGATGTCTCCAGGTAACCTCCACACAATGTTTTTTTTACCACAACTTTATTTCACAAAAGGGCTTTTTAGCAGCAAACCCATTTCAAAGCACTGCAGAGTTTGGAAACAAAACAAAAGTTCCACAGTAAAGAAAAATCAATGATCTTTCAAATAAATCAAGATTAAATCAAATCAAGCCAGCTTTAACAGAGGATTTTAAAGCCAAACAGTGACTTGGCTTACTTGATAGTCATCCATAGGTACAAATCAGATGAATATAGAGCCAGTAATAAAGGGTTGTACCCTTTCCAGCCAGATGTTATAAACAAATAAAAAGACATTGAGTTACCTTATGCCACCTGCTATTCAAGATTAGCAGCTACTTATTCTACAGGATGCCCTTCTGATTTCAGTGAGACTAGATTTAAAATAAGATGCTATTTTATATAAGATGGAAGACTGATCTCATCAGTCAGATATATTCCCTTGATTAACTGCCAAGCATAGAAAGTCAATAAATATACTTAACATCCCAATGAAATATTAGAATGTCTAAACTGAAATTCAGTAAACCGTTTCAAAATATGCAGCCCTTAACTACTTCCTTTTGCACAAAATTTGTGCTAGATAATTCTATAAAATAGTATGACTCATTAAACACTATATCTGTTCATCAGTCCTAGTGGGGGGAAAGGTTTATAGCACAGAGTCAGCAGTAGGAGGAAAAATATTTGACTTGAACTTGTACATTTGTTCCTATGTTGTAAGTGATTCTGGCACTTATAAATTGATTCTTGTTCTGGGCTCTCTAAATCTCAGCTAAAATGCCAAGCTAGTCGTGAGCCATCCATTTCCCTTTCATCCAAGTGCTCTGCTCAGTGTAGAGCTTGACACATAAGATAGCATGCTGACATTCTGCATACACTCACAGTCTTTGTTTTAGTTGACAGATAAGCCTGACTACTTTTGCACGGAAACTAGCACATCTACATTATGATTTCAGTGATAAATTATAAAGTAATCAGCATAGCTGAAAGACAATAAATTTCTTTTTAAGCTGCTTCTGACACTGTTAGCACATAACTAGTAACATAGTAGCCAAATATTAAGTTCCAGCTCTCTAATGATAGTTCATAGTTTGTAACCTGACTTGCGTAGTTTAATTTTTTAAATGATTGTGATCAGGGTTTACCTCAAAAGAGGAAAAAGATAAGGTAAGATCACATTTCAGTATCATATTCTTGCTACGACAATGTTCCAAGTGAATTTACTGGCCTTCCTAAATGCTGTCAAACAACAAAAAATATCTGGACACCTTTAGTCAAAAAAAAAAAAAAAATTAACACAGAAGGTGAGATTCAACTCAGCTATCTTTAATAGCATAAACATCATGCATGTAAGATTGAGCTCGTCATCCACTGTATGCTTGGTACTCTTCCACAACAATGAAGAAAGGGAAATTAGATTTTAACACCTGATTTTCACTTATTGTAACACATGTAAGAAGAATCCTATGCAAAGGAGGGCAACAAAGATGGCAAAGGGTCTACAGGGGAAGATGTATGAGGAGCCACTGGAGTCACTTGGATTGTTCAGCCTAGAGAAGAGGAGACTGAGGGGAGACCTCATCACAGTCTACAGCCTCTTCACGAGGGGGAGCAGAGGGACAGGCGCTGAGCTCTGCTCTCTGATGACAAGCAGCAGGACCTGAGGGAACGGCATGGAGCTGTGACAGGGGAGTTTCAGGCTGGATATCAGGAAAAGGTTCTTCGCTGAGAGGGTGGTCAGTTGCGCATGGGAACAGGCTCCCCAGGGAAGTGGTCATGGCACTGAGCCTGATGGAGTTCAAGAAGCGTGTGGACAACACTCTCAGATACATGATCTGACTTTTATTTTTTCTGGGGGGGTGGTCCTTTGGGGACCCAGGAGTTGGGCTCGATGATCCTTGTGGGTCCCTCCCAACTCAGATGTTCTATGATTCTATCCCTTAGAGTTCATTGACCACTTTGAAAGGACAAACATTTTCATCTGCTACTTATTTCAATGGATTTAGGAGGCATTTACCTCCAGCTCACTGGAAGGTCACATCTCCATTCAAAACTTTTCCAACTCTTCAAAAAACATCTCAATTCAAAACATTCAAAAAAGTGCTGCTTTAAATTCTCTTAGTCTTATAGGTCTATCACATTCACAGGCACTTTGTGACACGTACCTTTCTATTTTTCAGCTAGATGTTGATTTCTATAATATAAATTATTAAATTCATTTTCTACTCATCTATATTCATTTATCTGTACGAATACTCCTTTTCGATTATTTTGTCTGGTTATTGCCTTAAAACAATTGGAGAATGTATGAGTCTTTACTGAGTATCATGCAGTATGGCTTCTACCTTCTTGTGTTTTTTTTGGTTTGGTTTGGTTTGGTTTGGTTTGGTTTGGTTTGGTTTGGTTTGGTTTGGTTTGGTTTGGTTTGGTTTGGTTTGGTTTTGTGCGTGTGTGTGTGTGATTTAATATTTTGAAACCTCACAAATCCCTGTATGTTGTTATTGACTCTTACACTATCTTTATGATGATTTGCTGTGGGATTAGTAGTAACTTCAAGAGAACAAAAATCCTCAACTTCTTGCAGAAAATACTACTAAATGCCAGTTATTTTCCCAAAGCTTCGGCTCACTGATGGCTTTTTTCAGTTCAATTTTCCAATGCAGATCATCTTCACAACAGCTGCACTAATAGCCAATACTCCATGCCAGGTCTTATTTTCTGATCCATAGAACACATTAAATCACTTTTACTCACTAGTTTGCCAATTACGTTTTTCCAATGGATGAGTTTTCTTCATCAATTAAAATTATTGGTGATCATCTAAAGTCATTTCCCTAGTTCATTGCCACTATTTCTGTGCCACTATTAAAGCTGGCACATTATGCCCTTGCCAGCTGCCTTTAATCTGTCTGTTGGTCTAAACAGACCAATGCTGACATTTAAGTTACAATGTCAGATCTCAGATGTACGAGTAGCAAGAATTTGGGATCCACTCAAAATTTACCTTTTTGATCTCCTTGTTTCTTCTTCTTGCTGGGTCTTTGCTTTCCCACAGTTTGGATCTTGTCTAGATTCTGTCACATTAAGTAGATTGATCTCATCCCTTCTTGATTTTCACTGGCATGTGTACTGTGTAACACACAGACAAATCTAAAATTTCTCTCATATAAATCTTATCTAGCAATTTTATGACATGCAAACCAGCATTACAAGCAAATATAAACAACCCCCAAATCAATATTCCCTTCATTTTTCTTTTTAATGAAGTCAGTCATCAAAATAAGTAAAGATTAAAGCATAATCATACTGTCACTTAAGTACACCTGAGATATATGTGACTAACGATAGATCTCTATTAATGAATCACATAATTTGAATACATGGAAAGCGTTGCTCCATCTACATGTCCAGGTATGATAATTCTGATGTGATGGCTTTTGTTTGTTTGCTTGTTCTTCCATGAGGCACTTTCAATATTCTTCCTATTTTGACTTCCTTCTTTTTTTACATCTTTTTTAGAGATTTTTTTTATTTTCTTGGCGCTTCACAAATATGCAAAATCTTGCTTAGTGCCTGAGCTGAAAGGAAAATGAGAGAAGGAAAGTATCATTAAGCTGTTTAGCACTGAAGAAATAATCAAGCAATGCCCTTTATTTACTACTGCTTCTGAATTTCTCAAAACCGTTCAAGAGTGAAAATTAAATGAGGGTTAAAAACTAACCTGATCCAAACTGCTTTAAATGAATAAATAGCGATCACATCAACACCACAGGGTAGGTGTGCTCTGCAGCCTTAGATCCACAAGTGTATGATTTGGAAACATCCCACATGCATACCAGAAAGACACCTGAGTATGTGTCTCTTTACAATAAGGTTTCCTTTAGTAGAAAATGGGCACACAGAGGAAGAACCACAGTGTGTTCCAGTCTGGATGATTTGAAAAGCAGGTGCACAACAGAGTATATTTGCTCAGCAATGCAGGCAGCAATTCTGATTCAAGCCATCTTACCTTTCCTGAGCTCCCAATTTTCTTTCCAAATGAGAATATAGCTGTTCTCTGCAGTTCACCAAGACTATGTCTACTTCAAGTCATGAAAGTTGGGGGAGAGGACTATAATGTCTTTGGCCTCAATGCAATTTTTAATTTCTTTATTCCAAAGTGGAAACAGCTATCTAATGTTCTTTGCAACGAGTCTGAGTGAGCAGAAGTCATTTCTTTGATATCAGTCCACAAATACTACCACCCTCAACTTTTATATTCTTTAGAAAAGCATTTGTTTACATGTAGACTAGAAGTTGCTAAGACTAGCACTAATGAATATTCTGATTCAATTTAAAATGCATATAAAAAGTCATTTATGAAAAATCTGATTAAAATCTTTAAAAAAGTAGTTTAGTAGCTTTCATGAAAATAATGAAATTTCTTTTTTCACATTTTATGCCATTTAACTCAATTGGTAAAATAAAAAGTAAAACCTGATGCATTTTACCCATTTTCCAATGGCTGCTACTATATTTTCCTTCTCCATCATTACAGGATTTGTAAAGTTACAACAGAAAAAAAAAATTTAAAATCCAACCCCAACAATGAAAAAACCTCTCTTATTGTCAGTGCCAGAAGCACGGATTTGGAATATCTAAAACCAATGATTGTATTTTAAGTCTCTATTTAAAAAATAAAAAAAATAAAAAATGAAATAAAGAAACAAACAAATAAATAAAAAGGAAAACCCACCAAACAGCAAAAAACTCCAATTTTTTACTTATCTGACTAGAAAAAAAAAAATTCAAAGCAATCCGAAACTACAGCCAAGAAATTACAGCCAAGAGATGTACCTTCTGAACTTTCTCCATGGTTATATGTGTAATTACAGTAGTTCACTGTCATATTCTCAGATGTGGAAATTAATTTTGGTAGCATTTTGAATGAAAGTTCTTCTAATGTGATGTCAAAGATTTTCTCCAGTAAATTTTCTTTATTGGTATCAAAACAGGTTGGCTACCTATGCCAATAACTTTTCTGATATTTTAATCAGAAATGTATTAGTTTCTGGTTTAGCAACACAAGGTTCATTCAAAACATTTTATTTAATTATAAGCTATACAACAATACATCTACTGGAGTAAAGTGATGTTATTACTGAGGGCAGTTGAAACATTTCAAAACTAACCATGTAGTTATTTTTTTATAAACCCAATCATAAAACTAAGGTGAGACTGCAGCAGTGTAATGGGCTAAGCCACATCACTTCAGAGTAGAATATTTTTTTTCATGTTTCTAACTAGTCAAATAAATACTGTTATTTTTCACTGCAGCTGAAGGCCAAAAATGTAACATGACATCTCAGCAACTTTTCACTCAGTCAGATAATAACAGTACAATGGGGAATGGTTTTAAACTAAAAGAGAGGAGAATTAGATTAGATTTTAGGAGGAAATTCTTCATTCAGAGGGTGGTGAAGCCCTTGAACAGGTTCCCAGAGAAGCTGTGGATGCCCTATCCCTAGAGGTGTTCAAAACCAGGTTGGACAAGGCCCCAGGCAACCTGATCTAGTGGGTGGCATTCCTGCCTGTGGCATGGGGGTTTGAACTAGATGATCTTTAAACCTGAGCCAATTCTATGATTATGATAATCTCTGGAAGCCTCTCAGACTGTTGCACAGGCATTTGATTCTCATTAAGAAGAGGATGCAAGCTCTAAACCACTAGCAATATAATACCTAAAATGTTACGTGCCCAGCAGGTAATGAAAATCCCAGTATTGAATTATATACTGCTTTTCCATTTATACTGAATGAGAACCAGAACTCACAGCAGCCAGACTGGTAACCCCGAATAGATCCCCAGCAGAAAACAGGAAGAGCCCAGAAAAAGATTCAGCAGATCCCTCTAATGCCAACTTTCACAGCTCACCAAGAGATGCATTTTTTATGCCTTTCAGACAGGGATTTAAAATCTAAAATTCCTTCAGGAGCTTAGACACTTAAGTGATGCTTTTAGACACAAGCAAATAGATCACTATTTCTTGTAAATACTGTTCAGGATATGTCCATACACTTATGTTGTCCTCTTTGTCATATTTGTACGTTAGTTCATAAAATTGTTTTGTGACCTTATGTTCATCTTACAATGGATTATTTTTAGTTTTTAGAATCTTAGGTTCTATTTCTCCCTTCAGTGGCATCATCTTTGGGTTCAATGTAGCACAAATTATGTGAAAGAAAGGAATAGTGTCTCTATCATTGCTCACTTCCATTTTTCAGTACAAAAATAGGATTAAACTATCCACGGATGATAAAAAGCACCCCAAGATTTTCAATATCATAAGGAACAAGTAGAAATGAGAACTGCAACATTTTCACACCATGGCAAAGCTATTGCATATATCTGAGGTATCCTAAGAATACTGAGAATTTATTAGGTTATCTTGTCATGTTGCACATTTCCAAAATGTACTCATCAGCAGCTATTTCAGTTTCCTGTAGAAATATGAAATTTGTCTAGTTCATAATGTAGACCATTCCGTTTCCAAATTTTTTTAAATCAAAACTGTCTTTGAGATGATGTCTTCGAATATACTGTGAAGCCTCTCTGGGAATGAGGACTAATATCACAGATTAATTCAAAACTTTCATTTTAATGGTTCCCTGATGAAGACAAACTTTAACCTGTATCAATCCACAAGCTTTATAAACTCAAAACTTCACCTCTAATAGTAAGAAGTTGAATAGGGATTTGATAATTTCTTTCAGCAGTCTCATAATAGAATACTTAAAGATCATCGTCAAAACTACTACCTGTCACTGCAATTTAAGATGCCAAGTTGATCTTCTTCCTTATGGTGCATATACATTGATGAAGTACACTGCTGGTCAGGATGTCAATAGCTCCACTGTGATTTTATTCATAAACCAATCTGTCCTTTTAGTAACAAAGATAGGGAAAAAGAAGGAAAGAAAGAAGGAAAAAGATAATAAGCCAAGGTGGTTGCTAGAGTGGTTAGGACAGTACAAAATAAAATCCTTTACTTACAGAAAAGAATAGTTATTCAAAATATTAAAAGATATGTTTTGATAATAGTCAGTTAACAGAAACTATCCATTTCTTGCATCTGATTGACCAAGGAGATGATTTGCTGTCGAAAATGCAAGCTCTGAGGCCTATTCTGGGAAAGTGAAGTAAACAAATAAAAAAACAAGTAAAAAAATAAATTTTATATTCTGTCTCTTGATAATGTAGTCTGATTTGTAGTTAGTTTTCAGTCTGATTCAATCTGATTTCTTGACTGTAGGAATATCTATAGCACTATTTCAGCCCAGGCACTTTTGAATTGCATGGCCAGCTACTCCTCACAGATACATTTCCAAAGGATGTAAATGATCTCAGGTTCAGATTCATTTAAGTGCAATTTCATAGTGGAGTGGCCATTGCTAGCAGCTGAGTACCCACACAGCCGCTTCTCATTTCCTTCTTGTCCCCACACTGCCCAGCGGGCCAAGGAAGAAAATACAAAGAGGAAGAGCAAGAAAAATCCTAGGTCAGAATAAGGACAGGGAAATCCTTCCACGATTACTGTCACGGGCAAAATGGATTTGACTTGAGGAATTTAATTTAAGACATTTAATTACGAATTCAAACATTGAGAAAAAAATACAAACATTTAAATACTTAGGGAAAACACCCTTCCTTCCCCTTTCACTAGCTCTGCTTCACTCCAGACATTTGTGCCTGCCCCCCAGTTACCTCTGCAGGTTACACTCAGTCCATTCTATGAGACAGCAGGCAGATCAGGAGGTTGAGGTCAAGGCATGGAGGTTTTCTTCTACTACTCTATGCTCCTTACTTTTTCCTTCCCTTGCTCCTTCCTTCCTATTCATTTGCTCTGCTCTGGCATTGCTTACCCAAGGGCTGCAATCACTTTTGAGGTGAACCTGCTCTGCCATGGAGTATCAACGTAATGCTGTTGGCATTTTCTTCCCTTTCTTAAATACAGAAACATAGAATCATAGAATAGTCTGAGTAGGACAAGACCTTAATGATCATATGATTCCAACCACCTTGGCATGGGCAGGGCCACCTTCCACTACACCACGGTTGCTCAAAGACCCATCTAATCTGGCCTTGAACACCTCCAGGAATAGGGCATCCATAACTTATTTGGGCAACCTGTTCCAGTGCCTCACCACCCTCAGAGAAAAGAATTTCTTCCTTACATCTGATCTAAATCTACAGTTTTAGTTTAAAGCCATTGCCCTTTATCCTGTCGCTACACTGAAAAACAGTCCCTCTCCAGATTTCTTGTAGGCCCCCTTTAGGTACTAGAAAACTGCTAAGGAGCTTTCCCTTCTCCAGGCTGAACAACCCCAACTCCCTCAGTGTTTCTTCACAGGAGAGGTGCTTCAGCTCATTCCCAGAGGAATGGGAAATATTAACAGTAGAATCCACGAACAAGTGCTACTACGTTATAAAGATAATAAATAGACTTATTTTACCTCGGTATAAATAATAAAATCTTAGCCAAAATAAACAACAAATAATTTTACTGTGCAACTACATTGATCGCAAATACTGACAATCAAAAAACTTCACCAATACTACCTTAAAGTCTATAGGAACACTTGTCCTGTTGTGAAATTTTACCTTACAAGGTGCTGTAAGAGCAAAAATAAGCAACTAATGGCATAAAATAACAAAATGCACGTATTACATACACTGAAGAAATTGCTATCTATATTCTTCATTCATTTTAGGAATCAAATATGTTTTCACAGAAACACCAGAAACTCAACCAAGTTGTTCAGAGACACTACTACCATGGCTGCTGCGCCTTACGGTGGGGCCATTGGAGCCAGATGGAACCGGCCGTGTCTGGCATGGGACAGCCCCGGCCTCACCTCACAGAGGAGCCCTGCGGAACCCCACTGCCAGCACCTGGACACCTGTACCCAATAAATACAACTTTAAAGGAATCTTGTATTAAGTCATATTCTTCACAATGAGATAAAATTGCCTTTGCTTAGGCCATATAAACTGTGTGACTTGGTTTGAGCCTGGTTTATATGGACACAGACAGGATGAAAAAAGGTAGGAGGGGAATGAATATCAACTTTTGAGAAGTAAACTAAAGAATTGGAATTAAAAATTCTATTTGTTCTCTATGGGGGAATAAGTGTTGATTACTTCAGTTTTCTATAATCTTATAATATTAAATCTTACAGTCTTAGCTCTTATGTATTCTTTTAAAACCAGGTGAAAGTTTCAACAGTAAAAAGGGAGAAATTCAAAGTTTAAATTAACATTTTGTTTCATGACTTTCTCACAAGCCTCCTCGTATTTATCCCAAAAAGGAATTGGAATTCAAAGCTAGAACTGTCAAAGATTAGATGATTTCACCACCAACACCACCATTTATGGTTAGACTCATATCAATTATTATCAAAAAGTATCATATAAAAAAGAAAAAAACATTTTGTTGTAATGAGGCATGCATGTTCACATTTAAAACTCTCTGAACTACAACACCTCTCTTTGTTTTAGTATGCAATGCACTGACCAGGATATATGTAGTAAGATTTTTGTTTAAAGACAATTTATGGATTTATCTATCTGAACAATGAAAAGGTTTTTGCATAAGGAGATGAACCCAACTTCTAATTAAATGTAAATGTAAAAGGACAGAATTACGAATATAAGAATAATGTTTTTGAGTTGCGCATAGCCATTTTTTACCTACAGATTGCTCTATTGTTTGTGGTTAAAAAAAAAAAAAAACACTAAGGACATGTGAAGAGCTACAAAAATGCTAAATGTCAATATTAGGTGGCTAAAAATCATCAGCAGTAGTAACATTTTAATTATATAAATGATCATTTTCTTTTAATCATGTTTAAAAATATCGTAGGGGCCACATTTTAAAAGAAGTTTGTTTATTCTTTAACTTATATGATGTAAAGATGAGTAATGATGATTTTCTACCTCAGTAATTATGACACAAGTCATAATTAGTGCTTAATTTGTACAGTGCAGCCAATATTCTTCATATAATGGTAATTGTAAAATAAATAAATATATATATATAAATAAAATAGATAAAAAGAGTTCAATATTACCTAATTATTCTGTAGCGCTTTGCATAAATCATCCTTAGAGAATTTAATAGGTGTCATTATAAGAAATACTTTTCACAAATAAGAATAGGTAGGCATACAAAAAATGGGAACAAGCAACAGTGGTTGCTGAGATAAACCGAGATCTCCAAGTCCATCCTAGAAAATAAATCTTACAGAAGTCACCAAATAGTTTAGTCACATGAGTTATTAATATGTTAATATTAGTGAATAAAAAGAATGGAACAGTTTTTCTGGAGCAGGTATTCTGAACAATTTGAATGCCTGCTTTACAATGAGATGAATTGTGCTCTAAACCTCACTGACTGTAATCAGATTTTATTGACTTCAGAAAGCTCAGATACAAACATGTACGGTATATGCTTATTGAGACAAATCCCACTTTAAAACTTTGAACGCATTATGCAACACATTAAACACCTTCTAGCTTCACTCCTCTTCACTAAAAACTGAATGGAAGTAATTCCAAGAAGTATCCTGATTATTTGAAAGCTTTATTTTGTTGTATCTCCTGTTTTTTTTTTTTGTTTGTTTTGTTTTGTTTTGTTTTGTTTTGTTTTAAACCAGGAAATTAATAGCCTAAGAAACGTAGAGTAAAAGATAGAGGATGATACAGGAAGTCAATTTTTGATTTTTCAGTAATGTGTTGATGTATTTTTCACTGGAAACATTTATAAAAATTATTTTAGTTTGCATTATATTTTCTAGACAGTTCTTCTAATAAATTAATTTTTACTGCTTATTCCTTTTTCTATATGCTTCATTCCCCTTGTGGATTTCAATATATGCAAATATCAGCCTATAATTACTCTATGCACCATGAAAATAATATCCTGTGTTGGAATGCTAATATATTGAACTTAGTTTGAAGCGGGTGTTGAGCTGTCATTCCAAGCAAAGTTTTATTAAATCTTATATAAATCCTATGTAGTTGGAATGGACTATCTGCAAGCTCATAAAACTTCATTAATTTATTTTGATAGGTTTAGTCATGACAAGAGAACTCTTTGTATCAAATGTTTGTTAAAATATAAGTTGTCATGCTGGGGGAAAGAAGCTCTTTAGTTCAGTGTTGCCAAGAATATGAGCATTATAAAGGGCTGATGTGCATCTGGAATTGAGATAGTTGGCTGAAGAAAAAGTTTGCATTCTAGAACTAGTTATTCTATCTGTTTGCAAATAGGCGTCTACAAACCACTTATTCAACAACAACAACAAAATTGCATTTACCTAGTAGACGTTGATGGAAGCATGATTTCTTTACTGCAATTCCCACTTCTAACAGTGAGACTCAAAAACTCTAAAAATAGTTTGTTTGACCCTGCCCATAAAGTTTCAGATCCTGGTCTTTTCTAGGACTGACTTGCTGACTTTATCATCAAACTATAATTGACTGATAACACCAACTATTCATGAGACTCATAAAGGTAATCAGGAGGCATCTGGAATAAATATTTGTAATTGAACTTCTTTGTGAGAGGAGAATTAAATCAATGGTACTGTAAATAACGGAGTGCAACTGAATATAACTGAGAAATAAATTCTGAAGGACTTTCTTCTGCAGGATCAGAAAAGTGCTTGTATCTAAGGCATTTATACGAAGATTCATTTTCAAGTTTTTCAGACTAAATCAAGCCTCTGAAACAAGGTGTTTAGCTTTCCAAATTTTCTGCTGTTTCAGCCATGAGAGGTCACTTCTGTAATGCATCTATAACAAGATTTTTTATGTTCAATGCTTTTGCTATAGATAAAAGTCTCTAAGAAAGAGACTTAATTCCCAACCAATAAGAGAGAATTTCTCAGAACACGTAGACTTAATAAATGAAACTCCATGCTGAAGTTGAAAGTTTCCTCCTTAATGTACAGTACTTTGCACAGCATCCATACAAGAGAATGATCTCAGAAACAGTGGTAGCTTACAAACACTTCCTAATAACTAGGTATCTATGTACTTACAGTGATCCTCTAGCAACTAAATCATCATGTGATAGTATTGATAAATTTGAGGCATTGCTTGTTTTTGTCTCAAAAGAAATACAGAACAGATGAGTTGGAAGCAAACTTTTGAGAAAGAGGAAATTAAAAAACAAATGAGAAAAGTTCATTAGTGTCACTATCACATAAAGTTTAAGTCCGTTTTCTAGGCTCCAGTATTAGAGTTATGCAAAAGTGCAACTTTCGTGCTGACTGGAACAGAATCTCAATGTCAAGGGAAGGTGAACAGGATTTCCAATACCGCCTACAAAAAATGAATAGCAAGCTGGTTATCCTCAGTTCATCTGCTATATGAGTCAGCCCTGACAGGACTTGAATCTGTGATCAAAGGGGGCATATAAATCAAAGTTATTAAGGATATAATGGAAGAAAGTACAAGCAAATCTAAGAATTTCCATGAGGAATTTTTTTGGGGGAAACAAACAAACAAATAAAAAAGGAATATAATATAATGCTTTCCAATTTTAAAAATTGCAAAACTCCATAGTCTATTATAGATATGAAAGATTAAATCTGTGAGCACTAGAATGTTGATGGTTTCACTGGTCAGTGTGTAAAGAAGAAAAGACATGAATATGACAAGGCTGGAATTCTAATCCAAGAATAAAGACAAATGAAGAACAAAGACACAAATATAAGAAACCTAGAGAGAAATGATGTGGGACTTGGAAATGAAAAACAAACACACACAAAACAAACCACCAACAACAACAACAAATGAAAACATAAAATCACTTACGCCAGGTATGGTTTAAAAATATTAGGTAATATGTGGAAAATAAATTCATTTAATAATTCAATTTAATCTAAGGATATTATTAACGGAACAAAAGAGAAGGCCAATAAAAGTGTTTTTCCTATGTTTAATAATAATATTACCGTTGAATAGACTCATCACATTCCACTAAATTCACAGGTAAACTTGGAATCCTACAGGATTTTCCATTTTTACAGCCACTGGAGTGTGCTTCTGGTTTTGTAAACAGATGAAGAAGAAAAATTAAAAAATTTCTTAATATTTTGCTGAATTAATAAAATTAATAGAGAAATATCATCTCAGTCTTAGAGTCTCATCTCTGAGTTAAATGGTAAACTGGCCATGAATTACTCCATAAAATTAAGCAAAAATAAGTACATACTGTGACGGGTTTGATCCTAAAATATACATAGAAGATTGCATAGTAGGACAACAGTAGTAATAGTGAACAATTATTTCAGGGGGTGATAAGTTTTGCACGTCTTGTACAATATATAAATGGTAGATCAACTAGGAAACAGCGTTTGAATAATATGTGTTTTTGTAGGGAAACAGAGTTGCAGCATGTACACATGTGGCTCATTTACCAAAGGATTTCCAAATAACCTTGCAAATGACAACACACAGTCCACTGAAAAATTATAGCAGCTCTCCAGCTGTTTAATTTAGGATATGATAAATGGCATTTCTTTGCAACTAGAAAGGATGAGATTCAAAATAAAGCTGAATATCTGGCCTGTTCTTTCTGTAATTTCACAGTACGGTTATCAGAGACTGTTCAATCTGGACTAATTGAAGAAAACTTCAGTGCTGTTGGAAACAGCCCAAATGTGTATTTGTGAAATACTGTTTAATTTCAACAAGGAAGACAAAGAATCCTTTGTATTTTGCTTGAAATAATCACAGTAACACCTCTACAAAAAGGAAGTAATATGTTAGAAAACTCAGTTAGGTGTGATATAAGTTATCCTCATGAAGCTTAATGCATTCATACAACGGGAAGTAAATGAAAGATATTACATCTGTAATGTCAGTTCTTACCAACAGCTATGCAATGGCAGGACTAAGAAACAAATGGAGGACCATGAAAAATACTGTCATGGAAAATATCAAACAAATCCATTTTACATTCTTGGGAATGGTGAATAGTTCTGCAGAGCTTTTGGTTCATATTTTTTTTTTATCAATATCTAGTAAAAGATTAGACCATACAATTTACATGTGATCTGTAAACATCAAAAAGGGCAGGGGAGGTTGGAACTGGACGGTCTTTAAGATCTTTTTGAACCCAAACCATCCTGTGATTCTGTGAAATTCATAGACCATTAGCATAGAGATTGCATATAACTCTTTCTAAACCAGAATGATAAAAAGTGTTTCAAAACTAAAGTAAAAATGTTTTGAAGAGTTTGAAGAATTCTCTTCCCATCTATATCAAAACCTTTCTTTAGAAGTGCCAATGTCTATTTTCACTCAAGGAGTGGAATTAGACTTTAACCCATCAAGAGCCAGTAGTTTGATTAATATTTATGATCACAAGGTAAAACAGGGTTCATATTTAGTATCTTTTCATCATCAGCTGATAGATTCCTTTATCAGCTTCACTCTCCATACAGTTAACTGAGGCTATTTATTTATTAATGCTATCTTTCAGGTATTGAAATATACCTGAAATTCTTACTAAGCAAATATAAAGGCATTTTAGCAGGACTATGTCTCTGCTTGAAATGGCTGGTTCCTAGCACTAAATAAATGCACAGAGTAAAGCAAAATAATACCAATCTATTATTTGTCTCCACTCTTGATATTGTTGTGATCTTTGTACAAGGAAGTACATGATAATTAAACTAACACTCTGATCCTGACTGCAGTAGAGTCCAAAAACTGAAGCAAGAGTTTCATCCAAAACTAACAATTACACCATTAAGTGCAAGATCACAGAATCACAGAAGGGATGAGGTTGGAAGGGACCTCTGGAGGTCATCAAGTCCAACCACCCTGCTCAAGCTGGGTCACCTAGAGCAAATTGTCTGGGACAACGTCCTGGTGTCTTTTGAAGATATCCAAGGAGGGACACTCTACAACCTCTCAGGGCAACCTCTGCCAGTGCTGTCGCCTGCACAGTAAAGTATTTCCTGGTGTTTAGATGGAATCTCCTGTGTTCCAGGTTGTGCCCATTGCCTCTTTTCCTGTCACTGAGCACCACTGAAAAGAGCCTGTCTCCTTATTTCCCGTCAGGGAAATCATACACATTGATAAGATCCCCCTGAGCTTCCTCTTCAGGCTAAACGGTCCCAACGCTCTCAGCCTTTCCTCATAGAAGTGCTCCAGTTCCTTGGTCATCTTGGTGGCCCTCTGCTGGACTCTTTCCAGTACGTCCATGAACATACCAGTAGTAGTTTAGGAATAGAAAAGGAGTTGCATCTTTTAAGAGCATACAGTTAGCAGTCAGGTCCAGGAAGACAAATTCTGTTTTTTCTAATATGAATTTAAAAGAAGTAATGTGGCTTTCATTCAGACTTCAACAATTGATTATTATCTTTTCTGGATTTAAACTGCTTGCTATAATTAATGCTGCTCCCAGGTAGTTGCAAGTTTAACAAGTAGCATTTACCCAGCATGTCATCATAGGTCTCACCGGCCATGATAGCAGCATGGGGTCACATTAATACAGATCAAATGGTCTTGAAAAAAATCTTCAATTATAAATTCCTCTCTCCAGTTGTTTTGTCTTGCAAATAAATATGTTGCAAAAGTAGGAGAAAAGGTTGCAAATGCAAATGTTTGTCATCTTCCAATTGTCTTGGATTACCAGTGTTATTCATACCTGTTCTTATTTTATGTAGATTAGCCTTCACCATTCAAGTAAATCCATAATAAGAAAAGTGTTTCAATGCAGTATTTGAAGCACCTGCTACAGTACAGTGTGTTTAAAAGCCTGCTCCCACAGTCAAAACACTTGTCCATACCTGGATTTTTTTCTCCTCTTGATACTGCAGCTGTCTTCTTGGTTTTAACAGTATTCACTTCAATGTTCTTTCCAGCCCATCATATCTCATCTCAGCCATAGCAATAAGAAATTAATAATAATAATGTTTAATTTGTTCTTTTTAGTATACCTTAAAGCAAAAAGATGGGGTAAGCCATCTTGTTATCATCCTTTGTTACCAGGTGAAAATTAGCAAGATAGTAGATATGTTTACAAAACTTTTGTGGCCTCCTGAAATAGTTGTGGACTACCCAAGCCAAGGTGAAAAACTCAGTACCTACTTAGTATATCTGATATCTATCTAGACATAGCTGAGGACTAAGAGGAGCTGACACTATTGGAAGCCATAATTTCAGTCAAGTCCAAATTTTACTCTGGAGACAGCTAGTTGACTCTTTGAGAACAAAGAAAGCACAGGAACAAACTAAGAGTGTAATTTGCACAGTCAATGGACCAATGCCCTGGAGCAAAACTGGGAAATAAACTGACCATGTAGATGCGCTCATTCCTTAATTGTTTGTTTTCATGCTACATCTTGGTATTTAAGAGAACATTTTAGATACCTGCTAAAAATTATCGGGTAATTGATACACCAAGTTAATGACTGAATTAGAATAAGAAACTCGTTAAGTCTCAAGTCACTTCAGTTAATTTGGCTAACTGGTGAGAAGAAGGGATGATTAGTAACTCTTCTGAAGGCTTAAAGGCTGAAGAATCAGCTCTTCTAAGAGCTGACAATTGCATGCCTCCTTGAAGTAAAAGATGTAGGTATATGTATCTTGTTTTCTCTAACAGAAATATATAAAGCTATGAACGTTTTTCTAGATGTGTTTATATAATGTAATATCCATAAATATTCCTGAGTGAAAGAGAAAATATATATTAGTGAAGAATTCAGAGATGAGACAGCTATGACAAGCACACTTATATAGGCTAGAACAAGCTGACCATGTATCTCATTTCCAGTTCTCAATATAATGTGTATGCAACCATATTTCCCACCCTTACAGTTTTAGCTCTGTTAGCTTATCATGTGTTTTAAGAATGTCTTCATAATCTAACTTATTACTGCTAAATGTATTTTCTTTAAAATTAGCAGCTGCACTATTTATTAAATAGTTATTTTTACATAGGTGGGATTTTGCACTGTTGATAATCACTACACACTGCTTTAAAAAAAAAAAAAAAAAAAAGATATTAAAGCCATAGCAGTCATGCAGGCATCATTTCAGTAATGACTCATGCCATTGCTCTGGTGTTCTGACCTCACTGTGCCTCCCTAGATCAAGTCTGGCATTATAACACTGATAACTCTAACACTAACAGCCCTCTTGAGACCAGTTGAGGCAGCTTGAGATGATCTCAGAATGTTCAACATCCAAGTCTTGAATAGTATCTGATTCATGAGGAGCATACTTCCGACAGCTAAGCACTCTCCTCCAAAGTGAGCTGTAAGTCTCAGAGGTGAGTAAAGAGTGAAAAAGGCAGGTAGATGTCAGAAAAGCTTGATCCTTCTTTGTATGACACTTGGCCTGATTAAAGTTAGTGAATATCTTATGGGTACATAGAGAAGTCACAAATTCACAGTGCTCTGATTTTGTATTCTCACAAGGTTAGGATAGGTTTTGCAGCTCTGTTTTCTCAACTCCATAAGCATAAACACTATACAAAAAAAAAAAAAAAAGAGAGAGAGAAGGAAAGAAGACGACAGAGAGGAAGGAACCATTTAGAAAACACATAGGCCATTTGTTGCATTGGTGGAGAAACAGAAAATGAGTTTTTCAGCCTTCCTTTTGTGTAGCTTGAAGCTTTGAAAAAAAAAAAAAAGCTACATTGTACTTGTCCTTATACTAATAATGAAGACTACAATTGAATCACAGAAGTTAAAGCAGGATACAAAGTATTACTTTATTATTATTTTTATTTGCAGACAGATAATTTTACAGATTTTATGCTAAATGAAACAAAAATGGGGCACAAGGGAGTACATTCACTAATATTGTAAAGCCGTATGTTCCTAACTCATGGTCTTTAGCAATGCCAAGAGGTTACTACAGGCCTTTTCACCTCTAGAACTCTAAATTATCTTATCACAAAATAAACGAAAGCTCAGTTAAGTGCTAAGAAGATTATTACAGGTTTAGAAGACAATGACCTTTTGACCACCCATTTAAACAAGTTTGACCAAATAATAGCAATAAACTATTACAATACAGTGGATGTTTAATGTCAGAAATAAAATTATGTGTGTATTGTAATTTTTGATTAATGATCAAAGTCTGATTCTCTGATTCTTGAAAAAAAAAATTATATCCATACTACCATTTATATGCAAATATATTTTAAAATATAGGTTTATTTGCATGCAAACTTAGACATAATTAAGAACTACTCTAGAATACATGAAGGCAAAGAGAGGGTGACATTGTTCTCTCTTCACACCTACTCAATCAAATGAAAATGAATCTTACATTAAATGCAGTAAATAGGCTTGTCATATACTCCATAATTTTTTTTGAAGGTCCAGTCTTGAGAAGGTTGTCTCCTGAGCATCAGAGCTTCCAGCTGCATATTGCTACCATTTTTAAACTACATTGAATGAGAATGACTAAGCAAACATTTAATCCATCTGTTTATTTTTTTGATTGTGACAATTAAGAGAGACCCTCAAAGATCTGCAGTAATTATTGACCTGGATCTTCTCACTATAACATTTCAATACCATTAACTGAGATAATAAATAAAATCACATGCTTAAAAGAGCACTTCTGGGATCCAACTGGTGCTCCAAAAGAAGTTTGCATAACATAACAAAGCCAATGAATGTGATTTTCATAAATTTGAGTGGATCAAAGTTTTACAGATGCCTCAAATCAACTGAATTGCAAGGTCACTACATGGCACTTCTCTAGTGTTGTGTTTGCATAAGCAGAAGAGGTCTGGGAGTTTGTACAGGGTGTCCCAAACAGAGAAAAAAGGATAAAGTCTCTTTGTTTTATATGGCACTTTTTCAGAGGTTAGTGTGATGTGCAAATAGCTGAGCAAATTAGAAAAACTAAAATCTTTGCAGTAATTCTTGAGAGATCAAAATTTTAGGACTTCAATTGCTACACCATAGTGATGGTGACATGTTGAACAGCAAGGAATAAAATGGTATGGATGCTGGGCCTTACTATACATCCAGTGCTGTTTTTCTCAGACACATTAACCCTCGTATTTAACACACCCAGAATACTCATAATTAAACAGCAATTGCATCTTAACTACTATGATTGTATGTGATTTTAAGCTGGACATAAATGCTACTGAGAGTCAGACATCTTTCTTTCTGAATCATTAAGTTTATATAAGAAAGCTGTTCTCCAAAATATAAAAGTTGCTGATTTTGGAGATCAGAAATTAAATACACGTATATTTCTACTACATGTACAATCATCTACTACAGAAAAAGTGTCTATATAATGTAAACCTTTATTTGAAAAAAAAAAAAGCAATTTTGTGACAACACAAAGTAGATTTGTATTTAATTTAGCTATTCTCTATTATGTTGACGTATTTTCATATACTAATATTTTTTGTTTGTTTGTTTGTTTGTTTGTTTCTTTAGATCAGGGAATTTTTAGCCGTGTCTTTTGTACACAATTGTGGGAATACAGCTAGGCTACTTCTTTTAAGGCAGTATACCTTAAATGCTTCCACTGAACTGCTTTTCTGACAAGAATTTAAAGCTGACGGATCTTACTGATTTTGTTGTTCTTGATCAAACATAGAAGTTATCTATATTGAAAGCAACTGTTTTGACTTTTTATGTATAGAATAGGAAGACATTTTCTGTAAGATAGAATATATAGTATATAGAAATGATAGAAATATATATAGATAGATAGATCCTGGAACTAAAAAATTCAGGCCATATGTCCTGGTTTCAGCTGGGTTAATTTTCTTTGTTAAAGGCTCATATGATGCTGTGCTTTGGATTTTTGATGAAAATAGTGGTGATAACACACAATGTTTTTATCTGTTGCTGAGCAGTGCTTACACTAAGTCAAGGACTCTTCTGGTTCTCATATCCCAGCCAGTGAGGAGGCTGGGCATGTGCAAGAGTCTGGAAGGGTACAGACCCAGGACAGCTGACCCAAACTGGCCAAAGGGATATTCCATAACCATTTGATGTCATGCTGAACAATAAAACTGGGGGGGAGTTGAACAAGGGGGCGGACTGCTGTTGCTTGGGGACTGGCTGGACATTGGTCAGCTGGTGGTGAGTTACTGCATTGTGTATCACTTCCTTTGTTTATTCTGTTTGTTGTTATTTATTTTTTTCCCTCTTTTTTTTTTTTTCTTTCTTTCTAAACTGTCCTTATCTCAACCCATGAATTCTTGCACTTTTTGATTTTCTCCTCCATCCCATGGGGGTGGGAAGTGAGTGAACAGCTGTGTGGTATTTAGCTGCCTGCTAAAGGTTAAACCACAGCATCATAGCATTTAAAAATACAAATATTTGAATTCTTCCCTTTTGTATTTAAGTGATTTTCCATTCTTTTACGAAAACAACAACCACACACACGAATAGTTTCTCAATCTGTGTAATTTTTTGCAGTGCTTCAAATATATTTCCTCTAAAAATGTGAAAGATTTACTTCATTTTTGTTGTACAGACTGTAATGAAATAAAAGTTGACAGATATTGCCACTATAACGTGCTTTCACTAGTCATCTCAAGCGAACTCTGGGACTGATCATTCATATCATTATAGTTCAACATAAGAAGCTTGGCATATGGTAGGATACCATAAGACAGTGACACTTGCATGACGCAGAAGTCAGTCATAGGTCTGATATATAAACAAGACTTAGAGATCTTAGTCCCTCTTTGAGGAGCACACACCACACGAGAAGGCTTTTTATTATATTATTTTGTTTGCCTAGTAAACCTGACTGCACCTAGTGTATCCAGGATTTTACAAAATGATGTAGCTTTTGCTTACCACTGTACATTTGGCTATAATGAAAATCTCGGACAAGTCTCTATTTCTACTTTTTTTGCCAGTCAAGGGAAGGCAAGTTATCGCTCACAGCCTGTGTACAACTTTCACAAAGCTGTTTAATTACTTACCTATGGAGACTTTGATAAGCTTTCTCATACATCCTGTATCTCCTGTTTTCACACAAAAACAAGATTTAGAGTTAGGTCTTTTGCTGTTAAAGTTGAAGACTGTTTGAATCCCAAATAACTTTAAAAATAAACCTTTGTAAACTTCCTATTTAGTCTTAGTTAAAAATGGTGAATTATGTTGGTCGGAAATCAGTAAAAGTAGGTCTGTCAGCATACCTCTTCACTTAGTATCTGAGCTCTAATTGATTGTCACTGTTCAACACGAGCCTCTGGATCATGGTCCACCTGATATACATTAGACCAGCTATATTCTGTCACAACACCCTTTTTAGGCACACAATATAAACTAGTAATCCACATCATTAAAATTTCAGAAATATTTTCCTTTAAAAGATGTCTTGTCAATCTGTAACATAAAATTAGCTAGGAATGTTAAATCATTTTTTCAGTGGTTCAGTACTGTGTCTAAGGATCTTTCCTAAAATGTATAATAATAATAATAATAATAATAATAATAATAAAAAGTAACTTTGTACTAGTGGCTCCACTATTTGTGATCTTGAGAGGGATTTTCTTGTCAAAACTGAAGAATGAATGAAAGATCTTCAGTTCTTGTAATTTTCCTGATGGTTTATAGAGATGGAATGATTCTCCTCTGGACAATCTCCAGTTGAGCCCTATCTCTTTCTTGAAACACCCTTTTGCTTCTGAGATTTTACATAGGCAGAATACTTCCATTTGTTGTACTACAGAACTTTACATTGCAGAATACTTACTTCATGTCTTTGAATCTGGAAAAAAAAAAATAATAATAAAAAGACTCATTTTTACTGTATTCTTCCTTTCTGCAAATTTCAGGGTTATCTTCATCTGAACTCTTTCCAAAGTTAAGTGAGATAAATTCTACCTGATATAAGCCCTACTGGTGTTCTACAGGACTAATGGATTAGGTTGGAAGACATACATAATATTCTTACGTTTACTTAACTGCGCACAAGGTCTGGGCTAGCAGGACATTGTAGACTGTAGTGCAACATGAATAACTTAATCTTTTGCAGAAACTTCTAGATTTTACTTAGGCTCTATTCGTACAGGTGATGACTTCTGCCTAAGATAGTACCTTGACTTGTTCCTAATTAATGGATTCAATTTTTTAAGTCAATAACATATATAGAGGTGATCTTAAAACAATGAAAAATATGCAACTATTTACGTGAAAACTGAATTTAAATAAAAAATTTAAAATGAATGTTTAAAAGCCTAAGTGGATTTTTATGTACCTGTGAACAAAAATCATGAAAAATAATGAAAGCACTATACAAGATATTTTGGAGATGTTTCATAAGGGTTATATGATCACTCATTTTTCAAAAATAGTTAAATACTGGTCTTGATATTGTATCTGGAAGTCTAGAATCTACCAAATCTGTATATTTACTGTGGAATCTGTACATTTATCGTAGAAGAGACTTGCCAAGACAATTTGAAATTCAGGAGTGAATCCCAGAAGCAGCTTATGGATGGTTTCAACTACCAATTCCCCTCTAGAAATAAAGTGAGGCTTTTCATACCTAAACACTAAGAACAGATTTCTTTTCTTTACTTGTACACCATATAACATAGTTGTTTTGATAATCCATGACCTTCATACACAGCTATGATGAAACGTTTTCTTAACATTCATAAGTTACTATGAATAAGTTAAAGTATGTCTGTAGTGCAGTCAGAGCAGGAAAGTCAGGTTTTGTTGTTGTTGTTGTTGTTTTAAATTCCAGGTAGCTAGCCTACCATGATGGAGATATATTTTCTATGTTACAGTAGGCATATATCCTTAAGGTTTTTTTGCTTATCACAACAGTTCTAAAGGGCTATGGTTCAGTAAACTTTTTGAACAATTATGTAGTACTATGCAATACTAAAAACATTAAAAAATCAAAGCATTTCAAGTCTTTTTTCATCTCAGCTGTATTGGACAATTTTGCACAGTGGTATTCTGGGGTTACTGATATATCCATAGAATTCCAGTGTTTATTTTTACCACGAAGTATCCTTTATTCTCTGTTGTAGTAGGCATACTAGGTATTGAAACAGTTTTACTATCTTCTCCTACACCTTAATTTTGTCCCATGTGTATTTTGAATAAAAAGAGCTTAAATTTGTTCTGTTTATCCTTAGTCCAGAAGCTATGGCTTTCTACAGAACTACCTGGAGTCTCCAGACATGCTCTTGTACAATCACTTCTCATATCAAAATAATCTGTGCAGAACTTACTTGATTTTCTAAGTACTTGCTTCTTTGAGCCTATCTATAAGCACAAGTACTTTGCTTTCTTATTGGTTTTTCCCTGATTTTGCATTTTTCCTATGGTTCAATAACAGCAAAGTATATGAAGTAAAAAAGTCCCTTTTAATCTCTTCTTCAGTGTGCAGAGAACTTTCCCAGAATCTTAGTCTGTGATATCTGCATACTCTGCATTATTTGGTGGTTGTGTTTTTTTTGTTTTGTTTTGTTTTGTTTTTGTTTTTGTTTTTCATTCTTGTTGAAGTTAGGTGATTGACCATGTATAACCTAATTATTTATAGGCATAGCAGCTGGTAGAAATTCAAAATTGCAAATACTTCTATATATTTATGCATCTATTTATCTGATATACTTATGTTTGTGGACAATACTACTGTCTAATTCCTACCCAAATGATTATCCTGCCTCATTTTTGTTACCTACGGATTTATTTAACATTACTAATGACATTGTTTCTAGCACCATATTGCCTTTTGTATCAATTTAAAATTAGTACAATTCCCATATGCTTTCTAGCTATTTCTTCATTACTATTTTGTGTTATAGATAATTCTTCTGAACGAATGGTACTTTATCCGCTTTCTTAATAACGCACATTCTGTTCTGATACTTGCAGTTTCTTAGTCATGATCATTTTCTCTGTGTTTTCACAAATGTTAAATGTTGTCTTGATCCTCTATAATGCAGAGTTTTGGATAGACTCCAGCTTTGAATTTCCAGTATCTTTTTCTTTCAATATCACTCTTTACTGTACATTCTCCAACAATTCAAGAATCCTATCCATTCTCCCTCACATTCAGTCTTGTTTGAGTAATTTCCTTTGCTGAAAAAAATCTGTTTATTTTGCTAACTACCACTTATTTTCATCCATTTTTTAATCCGTTTTATTATTATAATTATTTCATAGTAGGGGATTCCAATTATTCCCCTAAATTGCAAGATAAAATCTCATCCATAGATGATCAATTGCAAATTTCTCTCTGCTTTTATTTTAATAAAATCTATTAAAAGCATCTTTCCATCTATTTTACATGAAGTATTTCTCATTTCTGTAATAGTCATATAGTTAGCCTCCTCTGCTTGAATTAACTGAGCAGTTTTGAAAGCAGGTAATGCTTCAGAAATAGCTGCTTTAGAAATAAGAATACCACTAAATGTCTTCTTTTCTGCTGTCATCCATTTCTTACACATTTCAAGTGAAGTTTAAATCTTCCACATTCCAAATACTTTAAAGTCTAGCTAAATTTTTCATGGCACCAGTCTTCTTTTGCAATTCTCATTTCTCAGTAATCACTGAAAAGTGAAGTGTCAAAGAATAGTGGGGTACCTTGAGCCATACCAGATTTCTAAGTGATCAGTGTTATGAAGCACCGGCTATTGCGTTTTAAAACATTCAGTGGCAATGAATTCAAGACAGAATATTTTTGCATGGAAGCTTAGTTTAGACATCTGCTTTAACTACTACCTTACCGAAATTTTACGTGTTTGGGTCCATGAAGTCAATTCAGTCTATCTAAGGTCTAAGTTTTCTGTTTGAATCAAGGGAGGGATTCTAAATGCAAGCAAAAAGATGTATAGTTCTTCCAGATAAGCTACCTGCTATTTTCCACTAAATGTATAAGGAGCCTTCAAATGAGTTGTTTCAAAAAGAAATGTAATTACTTAGATAAAGTGTCTGTCTCTTCCTACTAGAGAGAAACCATAGGAAATTACCACCTTGAGAATCTTGTTTCATAGTACATCTACACCTCTTTAGTAAAAGTGTGTAAAAAAGAGTGGAAAAGCTTTGTGGGAGGGAGGTGGTGAATAATGTAGTCTTTTTACCATTCATTCAAAGAGATTGTTTTGAGAGGACTTAGGAGAGGACTTTTTTCCATTAAGACAGAAGTGGCTTGCAACCACAAGTACATGAAGTATTGCTCTTCTTCTGTCCAGGTCACTGGGAAGCCCTGCATGCAAGCATAATAAAACCAAACCAGAGAAGAGAGATTCTGATGAATAGTACATACAGCTGGGATACAAAAATGATTGGTGATTTCAAATTTGCTCTCAGAAGCTATTTATTTTTGTTTGTTTGTTTGTTTAAAACCATGTAATTGCACTTTGAAATTAAATTTTACTATTGGACAAAAATTATCCTTCTCAGCAGAAAACACATTTGAAGCATGTGTTGACAAACAAAATGAAACACACAAGTCATTTTCAGAATAATGAAAACTCAAACAGATGTCTAACGAATGAAAGTACTTAGTGGATTAAGCAATCCACTAAGATACGTGAACTAATATTAGTGGCTTTTAGGAAGACCAGATTCTGTCTTACAGTTTAGCTCTATCTAAAATCTAAATGCTCCATTTGAATTTCTTTTATTTTCTTGGCCTTGCAGATTTCCTATAGCAATGAGTTCCATACAGTTTTTGAGAAAGTGTTATCATTTTTTATATATCATCTTTAATTTCATTAAATGTCCTCATTGTTCATGTGCTCTGACAGAGACAACATATTTTTATAACTTTGCTATTCATTACTTTAATCTTTCTTTAAATGAGAATTTTTCCATGATCATGATCATTCTTTTTATCATACTGCAATGTATTTAATGGATGCTGTACTCTCCAGTCTTCACTAATGTGACATATTTTATGAGAGTCGCAGAACAGCTTTGCTGCAAGAGTAATTTATTACTTTTCCTCTGTACACTATATACAGGTATATAGCACTAAAACTAACATATGGAATCTCTTAATGCAAAACAGTGTTTTTGGATATAGACTATATATCTATAAAAAGACCTGTGAATATATGTGCATAGTTCTACAATGCTAAACAAAAGAAAAACAGACCAAAACCTGGTCTTCATGATGGGTATCACACCCTTTAGAGAAGATTTGTCTTGGCATAAGCTAATTGAAAAGGCTGAAAGCAAAAATCACAGATACAGTTAGCTATTAAACAGCATAGTCAATCAGGGTACAGTGGTTTCTTGGAACTCTCATTTGCAATGCAGTTATACCCAGATTAATCAAAATTTATGTTCAAAAAGTGCCACCTATTTTTGAATAATCCTAACTGGAGTGAATCTTGCTGTAACCTTGCTTACAGTAAATTAAACACAGTATGTGATAATTTCATATTAAAATGTTTATCTGGGACAGTTGACTCTGCCATTATTTAGAAATTGGAAGGAGCATCATAAATTTCCCTTGTTGTTCTGATCTGTCATGTTCTTATTTCCTCAAAGCCACTTGAAATAGGTTTACACTGAACAGCTTTAACTAGCGAACAGCTTCAACATACCTTTAAGAATAGTGGAAGCATTGCCTTCAAACACTTAATCTTTTGCTTCAGAAATCTGTTTACCAAGTATCAATAAAGTTAAGTAGAAAACATCTAGTGAAGATAAGATCACAGTTTGTCTCTCAAATATTAGTTTATAATTTGATAAGAATTAATAAAAATCATATTTTTTTCTGCCAACTAACCAACTTAAACATTCTCTTCACTTAGGAAGACCATGGAAGAAAGCAACAAATGGTGCATGGGCTAACAGTAGCATCTCTCTTGCTTTATTCAGTAGTGTGACATCTGCTACATTTGACTATTTGCAAGTCATAACACTTTTTACCACTTCTGCATAATGTTTTTGGAACAATATGAAGCATCATTAGTGTATTTCAGTTCCCAACGTTATTGTCTCATGTTGCTTTATTACCATAATAAACTTGTGAATCATAGTAACTAACACAGTAGGGCTCCTGTAGTGAATTCATTTTCATAACCTCTTTTGTTATCATAAATGTGATCCAGAAAATTGTGAAGTCAGCAATTCTATACAGCTTATTAATAAAGCACATTGCAGGGTTGCATTAAAGCCTCAACAGCTGTATTGTAACGAAACACTCTACTTATAATTACAATTATGCTAACACTTAATAATAATTGGGCCTCTGTGTCTGTAGCTCATTTACTTAATAGGAGATTGGGTCTTGTCAGAAGTAGCCATTCCCTCAGCAGGTGACCTGGTTGCAAACATAACAGAGTTTAAACAGGGCATGAAGTTAGTAATGGCAAGAAAAGGGCAGATCTGCAGGTGGGGTTACCATCTGTGAAGAGGAAAGTGTGAAATAATGAGATATATGGGCTTCTCTCTTCATGGAGATGTGCTATCCAAGGGTGAAAAGAGGAGAAACAAAGATAATGGACGAGAGAGGGAACAAGGTAGGCAGGTGAAGAAATATGCTGACATGCAAGGCACAATTTGCTACCATGAACAATGAATATATAGGGCTACAATGTCAAGAGTAAACAACTAGTTATGTATGTCCCTGTAGTGCTACCGACTTTTCTTCTGAAGTAGAAAATGAATTTGAGAATAAACTGGGAGTTTATTGTTAAACCTCAACTTTCTCTTCAAGGGTGACATCCAGGATCTTGGAAACAGACTATTATTGTCCATTACAGATCTTTGGTCTCAAGCAAAAAGACAGTGATACGATCTTATCTTAATCAAGAAACAGGAGCAGGAGAGAAGCTACAAAACTATTCTTACACTCCAGAGATGTGTCTGTGTTATCTGGAAACTCACGTTCCCACAGTAGTAGCCAGCAATACTTCTTCGCCAGCATGCAAAGGAGTGCATTGCATCGCAGAATTTGCAGGAACAGACAACTCAGATTTGTGTGCCTCATCATTACTATTCCCAACAGATTACCAGCACCAGAGCTGGTGAACCATTTTGCATCATGAGATGATTTTGCAGTTCTTATTGCTGTACCAGCCACTATCTAGATCAAGGCTGCATCTGCTTTTGGACTCATGGAAGAAAGATCAAGAAGGTAGTACTTGGATCTTGCTTCAAAAAGGAGAATCTTTACACGGGATTTTCTTGTCCTCAGTATTAAAAAAAAAAAAAAGAAAAAAAAAAAAGTTTAAAATTCACATTGTGAACTCTTTCAGAAAATCTGTGGAAATGGTGCACAAGCACTGCACAAGCATACCCTCTTGTAATGTATTCTCATGTCTTATCCAAGGAAGATCATAGAATCATAGAATACCCCAAGTTGGAAGGGACCCATAAGTCAAGTCCAACTCCTGGCACCGCACAGGTCTGCCCAAAAGTTTAGACCATGTGACTAAGTGCACAGTCCAATCTCTTCTTAAATTCAGACAGGCTTGGTGCAGTGACTACTTCACTGGGGAGCCTGTTCCAGTGTGCGACCACACTTTCGGTGAAGAAACTCTTCCTGATGTCTAGCCTAAACTTCCCCTGCCTCAGCTTAACACCGTTCCCGCATGTCCTGTCACTGGTGATTACGCAGAATAGGTCACCTGCCTCTCCACTCCCCCTCGCGAGGAACTTGTAGACCACGATGAGGTCCCCCCCTCAGCCTCCTCTTCTCCAGGCTGAACAGGCCCAGTGACCTCAGCTGCTCCTTATACGTCTTCCCCTCTAGGCCCTTCACCATCTTCGTTGCCCTCCCCTGGACACTCTCCAACAGTTTAATGTCCTTCTTGTACTGTGGTGTCCAGAACTGCACACAGTACTCGAGGTGAGGCTGCACCAGAGCAGAGTAGAGGGGGACAATCACTTCCCTCGACCGACTAGCAATGCCGTGCTTGATGCATCCCAGGATACTGTTGGCCCTCCTGGCTGCCAGGGCACACTGCTGGTTCATATTCAACTTGCTGTCAACCACAACCCCCAGATCCCTCTCTGCGGGGCTGCTCTCCAGTGTCTTGTTGCCCAGTCTGTACGTATAGCCAGGGTTGCCCCATCCCAGGTGCAGGACCCGGCACTTGCTTTTGTTAAACTTCATGTGGTTGGTGATCGCCCAGCTCTCCAGTCTGTCCAGATCTCTCTGCAAGGCCTTTCCACCCTCATCCGAGTCCACAACTCCTCCAAGTTTGGTGTCGTCAGCAAATTTGCTCAAAACACCTTCTAGTCCTACATCCAAATAATTTATAAAAACATTGAAGACGACTGGCCCTAAAATGGAGCCTTGAGGGACCCCACTAGTGACCATCCGCCAGCCAGATGTCGCCCCATTTACCACAGCCCTTTTAGCCACATTTACCACAGCCCTTTGAGACCTGCCTGTCAGCCAATTGGAAGCATCCACAAGATCTTGTGGAAGAATGCCTGAGAGTTGCTTGAGCATTATCTATTATCTACTGGTCTATTTCTAATGGAAGAAATTGCCCCATCCGTATTAATTTTCCAAGGTATTAGTAAATGTGGTGTGGTGGATTTGTATCTTCTGTGTGAGTACATAGCATGGGAAGGAGGATTCCTCTGTTTCAGAACATACCATTTTCAGAACCTTCCATTGCAGTTAAGGAGTCTGGCAAGAGGAAGGAGGAGAAGCTGACAGCTTGCCTGTAAATTTTCGTTTGCTTTAATAATAATGAAGTAGAAATAATATGAAATTATTTTCTCCTTTGTGTTTTTCCTGCCAAATTGTCTAGCAGGAATTTAAGAGGATATAACCATTGTCTGTGGCTTGGGAGAGAAAGTAATGGGAGAGCTCAAGAAGTGTAAAGCAATTAATTTGAAGCATATGGAGGCTGGATCATTGAAACAGCATCAGACATATATCCTGAGGTTGGGATTGTGTGCCAGAGATGTAGAAACAGAAAGTCATCTGCTTTGGTTTACACATCTGTCTTCAGTTAGGATGACTGCTCTTTTGGAGGTATTTATCACTGTCCTTGGAGAGGCTTTTACAACTAGCTTAGACTGATGTTTACCTATCTAGAAGTATGTGAAATGAATGTCACCCCAGGCAAGTTGTTAAAAGATAATATAAGAATTAATCTGTGGTAGGAGAAAAATGCACAAAATGTGGCCTTCAGATACTGAAAGTACAGAAGCGCAACCATACATACCCAATATGCAGGATGTATGCAAGATATGCAAGATGTAAGAGGAGCAGCTGAGATCACTTGGTTTGTTCAGCCTAGAGGAGACTGAGGGTAGACCTTATGGCAGCCTGCAGCTTCCTTATGAGGGGATGCAGGGGGGCAGGCACTGATCTCATCTTTAGTGACAGCGACAGGACCCAAGGGAACAGCATGGTGCTGTGACAGGGGAGGGTCAGGCTCAGTGTTAGGAAAAGGTTCTTCATTGGTAGGAGTGGTTGGGCACTGGGACAGGCTCCCCAGGGAAATGGTCACTGCACCGAGCCTGTTAGAGTTCAAGAAGCATTTGAACAATGCTCTCAGACACGCAGTCTGTTTTGTTTTTTTTTGTGGTGGTTCTGTGTGGAGCTAGGAGTTGGACTTGATGATCCTTGTGGGTTCCTTTCAGCTCCGGATATTCTATGATTCTAATATTGATTCTTATCTCTTATCTCTTTGTAGAAGATCTGAATTAAATAATTTGAAAGTCCTGACGTCAACCAACTACCAGTTCATGCTGGTCTAAAATAAGTATAATAACTCTCCAGGTGTATCCATTTCTAGCAGTATACTCAGAGCTAGAGATAGCTAGGGTCTTTATTTAGTGAAGGCACTTTGAACTTCAGTGCCTTTAAAAGATGAATCTGTACTCCTACATGATGTTCCCACCTAGAGCTAGAGTTGTGAAGACACAGTGATGTCTCCGAATTACTCCTAGCTGCTGTTCAATTAAGCCCACAATATGCCTTTCTTAGGATACATGAAGATCATGATTCAAAAAAAGCAAGCTGATGATGATTTATTTTTTTTGGGGGGGGGGGGGGGGTGGAAACAGCGTGTGTCACACATCCATAATGTTGTTTCACATAGAAAATATTTCTAAGGACAGATTCTATGTGATAATCAGTGCAATGCTAAAAACAAGTAAATCAGCATCCTTCATATAGTATGACTGTTCACTTTACTCTTGTTTTCTTATAGGAAAATAACCTAAAAAAGTTGAAGCTTCTTTTTTCAAATGTTCTTTAGAAAAAGGTATCTCAACTTGATGAAAAAGGAATGGGGACAATAAGTTAGTTCCTACGGAGAAGTAAGTAATGTGGTTTATTTGCAGAGAGTTTTCAAATTGTTCTTAGACTAAAGAATGAATATAATTGTTCACTTCTTTGTTCACTACTGTTCACTTCTTACCAATTTGATGTTCATTTTATTAAACATTCTTATTCCATTAGACACATTTGTATTAATGAAAAAAAAATCACCTTGATGGCTAGTTTCAGATATTTCCATATCATGTAATATCTGCCTTCACAAACTCTCCCACCACTTCTTTGAAGCTTTTCATACATTACTTTGGTAGTTTATCTGATTTAGGAAGACAATTACAAGAAAAAAAATAAAATTTATTAAAATTAGATATTAGATATTCTTTTCAAAATAATAATTAATGCTATTATTAAATTGTAAATAAAATGCAATTATTAAATTAATTACAAAGCATAATTATAAATGTTCATCAATAGAATTCAAAATAACATTTTAAATTCTATCAACCAGATTATTTTGGTAGTCAGTAGGAAAGTGTACATGTGACATTGATGAATATAACGTTGAAATGTATTATTGGAATATATGTTCTTTATTTTCTTCATCTTGAGTATTTTCAGAAGGAATTAGTGCATGATGGGAATAGATTGGGGTAGGATTATGAGAAATCTTACTTGCTGTGATTAACTTTAGTCTAGAGGGGAAACAACCTTGTCATACAAAGGTCTTCCATTTGATCAAAATCATTTATCTTCTGGTTTGAATGATTAAACTTGATTTACCAAAGCTATAAGCCAATTGTCCTTATTTGGCTTTCGAGTATTACTAAAATGTACCTGCAGATTTGTGTAACACTATAGGGATTTATGGTTATTACAATATTTAAATAATTAGATAAATAATTTAAATAATTAAGCTTTTTAGATTTAGGCTGGCTTGCTTTACATAAAGCCCTTCTCCGAAATATGCCAGTGTCAGTTTTTGACTGTCCACTCAGTAGAGTTAGCATTCAAACAAATCTTTTCTTATCAGCTAGACTGATTCACTTAGAGTATTGTAATTCCATATTGTAGTACCATAGCAGAACTCTCAATACTTTGTTCATGCATTATTGTTCATACATTATTATTGATCACACAATTTAGGGTCAGTATATGGCTCTTATGTTTTAAATCTTCAGAATACATTGCCAAATATTTCGCTGTTATGATTCAGACCTCTGCAATGTGGTCAACTGCTTTATATTACCTGAGTCCACCAGAACCGCATATATATTTTTCTTCAGAATTGATAATGGGTTCTTCTCCCTTTGCTTGAAGAAATAGATAATTATGAGCTTAATAAATAGATTTGAGAATATTTTATAGCTGAAAACATCTGTCACTACATTATAAAAGGTTTATTTTAATATTTAATCATCTCTAAAAGACAAGTACATTGTCAAAATATAAGGAAAACTGTTTATGAACTCTACTGCTTCCCTTTAAGATTGAAATATAAAATAGATTCTAAGGAAATTACCTGCTAAATTCTACTGGAGAGTTAAATCAATCTATTACTTAAAACTTTTTACAAACAGCGATGTGTCCTCAGTGTCCTCCCGTTGCATAGAAACTTTAACCAGAGTCATCCAAACATCTTCTACTTAACATTGGGAATAATATATTGCTCTATACACGTAAAAACATCAATGTGTACTATGGTATTTTAACTTTCTAAGTCACTAACATTTTAAAAGTTTTCTATCTCTTGCTTTTTTTTTTCCTTCCCCCCCCCCCTTTAAAAAAAAAAAAAAACATTCATTTTAAGGAAGATCTTTGTCCCTATGTTCTTGCAATGTCTCTATAGATATCATTGTATTTTCTTCTTAATAACTCTTAGAGAGATGGATCTTATTTCTTTCTTCCTTTCAAAGCTTGGAAGGAAAAGTTGAATAATTAACACCATCTAACTGAGAATAAATATATGTATTTAAAATTTATATAGCATTCATACAGCTGCACTGCTGTAATATCTACTATATTGGTAGAAACTTTCAGATGAGTTTCTTGTATTGTACAGAAACTGTCACATTACAAAACAAAGGATTTGGGAAAAACTGTGAGGAAATGTACAAGGATATAGCTTTTTTCCTTATATATCTTATCTTATATATATATCTATATCTTGTATATCTTATAGATTAAAATAATATATGCATCTTATGACTAAATGTTGGTCACAGGTGCTTATGAGATCACCAATTAATATATGGCTCAAATTGAAAATGAACAACAAATAATTAAAAGTATTTGTAAAAACTAAAAATAATCACCATTCTTTGTAAAATATTCTCTACTAAGCTATTTTTATTACATTTTAAAGGAATTACAGTGTTTATTTGCTAAGACTTTCAATAATAAAATCTTCTCATAGAACTTTAAATCATAATTTTAGTGAATTTAAATTGCAGGTTTGCTTTCAATATGAGAGCAAAAAGACAAATTTTACAATACAGTTTATCACTAACGTTTCCTAACTTTTTCATGATTCCTGAACAGAAGTTCACATTATTTTTAAGATTGCTTCTTGTTGTTGTTGTTTTTGATAATAGTCTATCCATACTATTTTTAAAACAAAAATATTATTTAAGGTTTACTTTTATGAATTGAACGTTCTCTACTGAAATAGTGATTATAGGTAGAATATGGCTCTATAAGAAGAGCTATGATTTGATTAGTAAGGTATCTCAATAAAATATTTTTAACTCTCATGTATAAATTGTAAAATACTCAAAAAAGTGTCAGCTAAATGTATTTAACCATGCAATATTCCAATGACATCACTTGCAGATGTTGGCAAAATACTCTGAAAAATATTAGAGTATGATATACACATTCTAGAATGTTCTTAAAATATATTAAAAATAATGAGAATTCATAATTATAAGAGCTATTTCGAAAGAAATTCAAAATTTGCTGCACAGTGACCAAAAATGGAAACACCAAAATATGATCATTCTTTTGATTACTTTAAAAAAAAAAAAAAAAAAGAAAAGAAAAAAGAAAAAAAAGCCTATTTTTTAAGCATCTTAGGTTTCTCTTAAAATTCAGTCTGAGTATAGGTAAACTCATAAAAGCATTACAAGTTATGAATATATTACAATTATTATATTAACATCCACTCAATTCAAAATTGGAGTTCTCCACTTCAGTGAGAATATGAATCCTAATAAAATATGCATACTTAAGCATGTAAGACCTAAAGAGCAATTTAACACTTCCACAACACAGTAATGTCTTATTTTTCTGTGTTATATAATGTTAAAAAGAGAGAAAATGTCAGAAATCTATCTTTTAAGCAGATTTTCTGTTGTAATAATTGCTCAGGTTAATAGCAGCTCTGGTATATGCCTTTTAAGGTTGCTTGTCTGACTCACATATGCTGTTCTCACAGCATCTTAATTTTAATATTTTATTAAAAAAAAACCATCAAAATGTAAATATACATAGATTGTTATTTATAGCAGTTTCATATTAATTTTTCAACTTAATCAGTGAGCATTAAAACTGGAAGTCACAAGACAAGTTCACACTTCTTTCTCCTTACAAAACACAAACAGTAAATCATAACCATGCATAATTTCTGCTGTTATATATTGTAAAGGTTATGTTTATACTATGAGCTGTGAATTAGATTAATGAGTTCTCTCAGCACCATAAACCTCCTCCACCAAAACAGGAGCTAAATTGCAATAAATCGCTGTTTATATTCATATATTTATGGGACAGCAAAGATTTAGAGTTCCTCTATAGGGAAAGCTACCCCAACGTAAGAAGAAAAAATTACTGCTTCTCAATGGTAAGGTGGATGAACAGGGGTAAAGGCATGAACATTGTTCTCACTTCACTATAATAAAGCCACTAATTTATTAAAAGCATTTGCTACAGCAAAGCTCTTAGCCAGTGCTTCAACCAAAGTGACAAATCAGCATCCCAAAATGTTTTCTTTCTGCACTACTGAGGATCAAAACTATTAAATTATACATCTTTTTATGTTAATCTTTCAACAAATATTTCTTTTGTGTGTGTGAAATATATATATATATATATATATATATAAAACCGATGGCATGAGTGAGCTGCATTGTTTACACACTGGGTACGTTTAAAAAACTGTGCATGAGCCCAAACGGTATTATTTAATTCTACACATTTACACTGGGGTTTTCAGATTCCTTTAGATGTAATTTCTCACTATATATAGAAAAATACTGTATTTTCTTTCATCCGTCTTTCTCTCCAAGTTTCCTTCATCAACCATCCATAAATCGTTCTATTATCTGTCCTATTTTTAAAGTTTTTTTTTTCTGAAATCACAAATATTTTCATGGGAATTTTATTCAAATACACCTATTTTCTAATGTTCATGGTAATATTTTATAACAATAGAGAAACATCTGAAAGTATAACAAGAAATATATAGTAGTAGAGGAACTATTACATTTTATTTCATCCAACAGCTCCAGAGGAGCAGTGCAGTATTCACTCCTCTGCCCAGGAATGAATGCTACTGCCAATTAAAGATAGTTAGCAGCCAGTCTTCCAACATTAACACTTGCAGACAGTTTTTCAAAACAGAAAAAAAAAAGGGGGGGGAGGTGCATTCTTATCAACCACACATTGGTAAAGTATAGAGCTGATTGCTACAGAATGTAACAGATGGCAAAAAACTATTACGAATACAAAGATCATCGCAAAAGTTCAAAAAATACAAATATGTAATATGTATCAAGAATAGAGATATAATTTGTGGTTTGGGAAGCATATAAACTATTTCTCTGAAAATTTAGCTGTGTTAGCGGAAGTACTGTTTTGTGCTTCCTACTCAGCAGTATTGTGTTCTAACACTTCTCTAAAACATCTGCTGTTTGCTGTCAACGAAGTATGAAACTGTACGATCCTTTGGTCTGGTACTTAATTTGCATTCTTGCGTAACTGCAGCGTCCTATTAGTATGCCAACCTGCAGGAACCAATCTGCTGCCATCTCTGCTGAGAACCAGTAAAAACAGTGGTAGTTACTAAGATTTCAATATGAGAGGAAAAGTGAATGAAAGATCTTTCCTAGATATAAAACTACTCATTTTAAATTTAAGTGACAGGTTAATAAAAAATAAAGGTTAAAAAAAAAAAAAATTAGTTTGGATTATATGCAAAAGGTGGAACATAAAGACACGTGGCCCTGCAAAAGTGGATTTCTTTTTTAAAAACTTTGAGAACCACTGTACCCATAGAAACATACCGCTATGCTATAGATTACTATTACTATTTCATACTACTAGTTTCTTAGGGACCAGCCATATCCCTTTAAGAAAACTGATCCCAAACCCTTAAAGAGGAAAATCATTCTGTTGCCAGGAACAATTAATTTCTGTTGCACTTCGTTCTCCTTTGAACCTCTACAGGAAATTTACACGTTGTGCTCAGGTTATTTCAAAACAAGAAAATGACACTTATCTATAAAGAGAGATAAAACCTTCAGTTATCTAATCTCTACTGATGATATATGTCTAGATACTACACCCATGTCCTACAAGTGCCTATTTCTCTTCACTGACTGCAAAGTGAGCATATACTATTCAGTCTTCACTGTGGCAGTCTATACCTAGTCAGATGACGACTTCTACCTGAACAATATTCACAGATTTCTAGGTTGGAAGAGACCTCAAGATCATCGAGTCCAACCTCCGACCTAACACTAAGTACTCCACTAAACCATATCACTAAGCTCTACATCTAAACGTCTTTTAAAGACCTCCAGGGATGGTGACTCCACCACCTCCCTGGGCAGCCCGTTCCAATGCTTAATAACCCTAAAGAAGTAAAGAAGTAAAGAAGTACTTCCTAACATCCAACCTAAAACTCCCCTGTCGCAACTTTCGCCCATTCCCCCTCGTCCTGTCACCAGGCACGTGGGAGAACAGACCAACCCCCACCTCGCTACAGCCTCCTTTAAGGTAACTGTAGAGAGCGATAAGGTCGCCCCTGAGCCTCCTCTTCTCCAGGCTGAACAAGCCCAGCTCCCTCAGCCACTCCTCGTAAGACTTGTTCTCCAGACCCCTCACCAGCTTGGTCGCCCTTCTCTGGACTCGCTCGAGCACGTCCATGTCCTTCCTGTAGCGAGGGGCCCAAAACTGAACACAGTACTCGAGGTGCGGCCTCGCCAGAGCCGAGTACAGGGGCACAATCACCTCCCTAGACCTGCTGGCCACACTGCTTCTTATGCAAGCCAGGATGCTGTTGGCCTTCTTGGCCACCTGGGCACACTGCTGGCTCATATTCAGCCGACTATCAACCAATACTCCCAGGTCCCTCTCGGCCAGGCAGCTTTCCAGCCACTCATCTCCCAGCCTGTAGCGCTGCTTGGGGTTGTTGCGCCCCAGGTGCAAGACCTGGCACTTGGCCTTGTTGAACTTCATACAGTTGACCTCAGCCCATCGCTCCAGCCTATCCAGATCCTCCTGCAGAGCCTTCCTGCCCTCGAGCAGATCGACACACGCACTTAGCTTGGTGTCATCTGCATACTTACTGAGGGTGCACTGGACGCCCTCATCCAGATCATCGATAAAGATATTAAAGAGGACCAGCCCCAGTACCGAGCCCTGGGGGACAATATTAATTCTTTAATACAGAATGAAGAAGCACAAGTGTTTCCTTTGGCATATGGAGGACTGAAATCAATGCAGTCTGCTCTTCAGAAAGCTACACTATGTTTTCTTAAATAGAGAGTCCAAAAATAATTTAAATATATATGTACATATATATATATATATATATATATATATCAACCCAGTTACTCAACAATCCAAAATGTTCTTCCTTAGACTCAGGTCAGTAACTAAAAGTAATGTTTACCATAGATAAGATTATGGCTACAGAAAACATAAGCTAAAAGGTTCTAGTGAAGTTTAATTCTTTAGACACACTACAACATGTCGTCTAACTGCAGTATTCAGCTACTCAGTTCACTACTCTTATAGGAAAAGAAAAACTGTTAGTGTAAGGCCCAGCACATCCGAAGAAGCAGAAAGATCAGCAGAATATTTTAAATTCAATAATTAATTATCCTGTTGACCTGATACAATAGAATCATTCTAAAGGGCTGATACTTCTTACCAGTTTTTTAAAAGAATTCTCTAATTCTCTCCTTGGAGATCGCAACTGTCATGCTGAGGAAAAAAAAATTGTAGAGAGAGAAAAATGAGCCCAACCATAATACAAGCTCAATTATCTCCATTCCCCTGTGATGTTGTTTTGGACAGTGCTGCAGAAAATCCTTTGAGAACCAGATTCCCACTGGAAATATAAAATGAAATTAATATTAAGCAGTTGAAATATGAAATATGAAAATATTAAATATGAATTCAAAAGCATGCTAAAAGAAAATCAAACTGAAACAGATTTAAACCCCAGCACTGACTTCATGCTATCTTATGCATTTTAACCTGAGAACTAGGGCTCTTAGTAACAGAATAAGGGGGGTTCTTGTTTGTTTTCCAAAAGAGATAGTAATGAGTCAACTCACCTCCTAGGTTCAGTTGTATGAGTAGAGTAGCAACAGTAGCAATAGGGAAGAAAAAACAAAAAACAAAAGCTTAAGTTTAGTGACCCTGTTTATGCAGAACTGTTGCTGCTCACATTTCACACATCTGTTGGAAGTATACCATGATAAAGTGCCAAATCAATACAATCAAGCAAGAGTACTATCACGTTATCCTTTCTTTCAAAGTCTTTATTCACCCTTCATGAAACACTAGGAGGAGGGACAAGGGCAAGGGCAAGGGCAGGGGCAGGGGCAGGGGCAGGGGCAGGATTCAAGATTTTGTTGCTTGAAGTGAAGGATATATTTATGTATCCCTGTTCATACTAGGTAAAACACACTTTTTGAGCAGAAAATGTCCATACATTTTACATCTATATGATATTGTCAAAATGGTGCCAAAGATGTCATAATTTCTATTCTACAGCTAGTGTTCCCACACACAACAATGCGCATGTTTCAAATTCAATTTTCATCAACATAGATGACAAATCGTGGAAACATCAGCTCCTTACGTCTTAATTAAGATAGTTCTTAGTCATCTGGATATGCAATTACTCATCTCTGCAGTTTTTCTATAAGAGTTAACCACCCAGAATATTTGAGTTTTAGCACATAAAGGCTTACAAATCCATCCATCTCATTAAAAGGAAAATTTCAAGAGTATTTATAAACCCATCAAATTTCCAAGCTGTGCTTTTTCCCTGAAATGAGGAGATGGTTATTACATTCTCTATTTCCAGAAGATGCCCCCGCATAACATAGGTAGATTTCTTTCCAGATTTTTGTAAGTGGTTTGTTCAAGAATGCTAACCTGATTCCTAACAGTTTGGTTAAAAAAAAAAAAAAATCTCAAATCCACTAGCATTGTAACTGTACTGGCTGGTTATACATTTTTTTTTCTTTACCTTTCTCCAAGTCCAATTTTTATTTTTATTGTATAAAATAGAAACAGTTTCTTCTATGATAAAGAAAACAAAGAAAAATATAGCCAAAGGGACAAGAAAAGTAAACGTTCTGTTTGCTGACTAGAGTTCCAGTAAGTTCCATAATATCTCAATGTTTTGCTTTATTATGTTTATGAGGGTTGAAAATGTGCTATATTAGGTACATCCAGTAAACTCAAGCTAAACTCACTTCAACACAGCAGCTTCTCATTTTATAGAGTTATGGGCACACACAGAAGTGCTAAAATAAAAAATCATTTAATTTCCCCAGCAACAAGAATAACATTTTTAGAAAGAGATATATATATATAGATAACTGTAGTTGATGTAACTTGTGTTGTTTCACTTAAGATCATTACACCATTTTTTCTACTTATCGGCCTTTTAGAAAGTTTTATGCTTAGAAAATACTCTTCTTGAATTTCTCATAAGGAATTAAAGAATTTTGTAAAACAAAAGTTTCTTCCATGGTGTTTTTGTGTGTGTTTTTGTGTTTACAAATATATCAAGTTGCTGTCTGGAGAGCCAGGCTGTTTTTTGTTTAATGGAAAACCACATACAATTTAAATGTCCAGATACTCTCACCAGATAACTCAGATACTACACGGAAAGCTAGATATTATGTGACATATTTTATTATGATTTATACACAATCACTCGCAACTTGCTGTACCTGAACTGTAATACACTGATGTACTGACAGGTAAATAGGATGAAGGATAAATAGTCACAGGATGGCATTACATATACAGAAAATAAATTTCCATCTAAATGACAGTGACCATTCTTTACCTATCCTTTAACAGGCAACCAAAAGGTACAGGAACTGTCTAAGGTTCTCTTCACATAACTGCAGTTCATCGTGGAATTATGAATTATCAATGTTTTATTGGAATTCCAAGAAATAGTTCTTTTTTTTTTTTTTTGAGTTATTTGCCATTTGGTGAATAACTACTGTTACGTCATATATTATTATAATCATAGAATCATAGAATCATTAAGGTTGGAAAAGACCTCCAAGATCATCTGGTCCAATCATCCTCCTACCACCAATATCACACACTAAACTATGTCCCTAAGCACCACATCCAACTTTTTCTTAAACACCCCCATGGAAGGTGACACCACCACCTCCCTGGTCAACCCATTCTAATGCCTGACTACTCTTCCTGAGAAGAAATGTCTCCTAATTTCCAACCTGAACCTCCCCTGGCGCAACTTGAGGCCATTCCCTCTTGTCCTATCACTAGTTATCTGTGAGAAGAGGCCAAACCACAGCTCCCCACACCTTCCTTTCAGGTAGTTGTAGAGAGCAATAAGGTCTCCCCTGAGCCTTCTCTTCTCCCAGGTAAACAACTCCAGATCCCTCAGATGCTCCTCATAAGACTTGTGTTTCAGGCCCTTCACCAGCTTTGTAGCCCTTCTCTGGATATGCTCCAGGGCATCGATGTCCTTCTTGTACTGAGGGGACCAAAACTGAACACAGTACTCAAGGTGCAGCCTCACCAGAACAAAGTACAAGGGGATGATCACCTCCCTGGTCCTGTTGGCTACACTATTCCCAATACAAGCCAGGATGCCATTGGCCTGTTTGTCCACCTGGGCACAGCGCCAGCTCATGTTCAGGTGAGCATCAACCAACACCCCCAGATCCTTTTCCTCTGCACAGCTTTCTAGTCACGCAAGTCTGCAGCGCTGCATGGGGTTGTTGTGACCAAGGTGCATGACCTGGCACTTGGCCATGTTGAACATCATCCCATTGGCCTCTGCCCATTGATCCAACCTGTCCAGGTCCCTCTGCAGGGCCTTCCTACCCTCTGGCAGATCAACACTTCCCGCCAACTTGGTGTCGCCTGCAAACTTACCGATGGTGCACTCAATTCCCTCATCCAAATCATCCCTAAGGATATTAAAGAGAATGGGCCCCAACACCGACCCCTGGGGAACACCACTGGTGACTGGTCGCCAGTGGGATTTCACTCCATTCACCACTACAATCTGGGCCTGGCCATCCAGCCATTTTTTAACCCAATAATATCCCTTCCAGAAGTAAAGTCTGTTATAATGTAAATTCGTAGATAAGAATACTGAAACAATTTGAAGCAGAGTCTAACTGAATTATATTCAAATCATATACTGGAGGTTTTAATTATATTGAGTACCCTCAAAAGAAAAAGGTCGTAGTGTTTACACCACAGCCCTCCTTGTGATTCTTAGAAGATGAAAGCAATTTGCAATGTGCATTATATAACAAGATGAGCATGACGGATGCAATGCTACAGTCATCTTTTGCCAAGTGAGGCGTTTTTTGAAATTGATTGTTACCAACAATGGCTCTTGAGTGGAATCAGTTCCCATAATGTTCCACTTTCTTCTAGCAAAACTTTTGGGAACAGCAGAATTTAGGGCCTATGTAAAATGGGCCTATGGGGACATTAGGTCATCTTTCAGCTGGTATTTTTAATTCCACACTAGATATTATCTCTGGATGATCACTATTTTGTTATTTTGAATGAATTGAGTCATCTAACTATTTGACATTTTTTTTTGACACATTTATGAACTCTGGCAGCTGTGGGAGTTTCTCACTCTTAAAATTTCTTCCTGCAGCTAAGAAACTTTCTAGTGTATGTAGTCTTTCAGGATTGCTCATTTTCTCCTGCGGTTGTCTCTTCAGGGGCTACTTAGGAGTTTTGTTATGGTATTCATTCCGTTTATTGTGGATTCCTCCTGTGTAAGGAATGATCAGACAATCCGGCCTACGGATTGTCTAATAGTCATACTGTAACAAGCATAATTAATTTTAACTTACTATAACTATCTGAAAGATTACACTTCTCATCTAAGATATTTTAACTCTTTTAGGAAGCAGAGAGAAATAATTGTAAAGAAAGTAGTGTATCTCTGCTATAGGTGCCTAAGCTAGATAATACACCATCTAGGTGGACTATGTTTCACCATTAACCAACTGCAGTGGAAACTAAGACAAATAGCTTAGACTATATACTTTGGAGCTTTCTACAGAGTTTTGTTTATACATCTCAGCATCCTGTTCCAAAAAGCTTCTTGTAATTATAAACCTAAAACAAGAAATTACCCTGGTATTGTTCAAAAAAATGGTATAGATGGATAGAGATATTGCTTTAATTTAATCAAAAAGTAACTTACTATTTATTTTCTGCAGTGCAGAAAGTTGTCTTTTAGCAATACGGTTCCTCAGTGGAACAAACCTAACCCAGTAACACAGGTTTAGTCAGTGCTTCCTAAGTTGATAATTCATGAAGCTCAGCCCACATAAGTCAGTAACCTTGTTGGTTCCTTGGAAGATGCAGTGACAATACAGTTAGGATTATAAAACTTTCCTCCTTCTAGCACAGACTTTGTTCTCACTTATATTTTCATAGAGACCACAAATTACATGAATAATACATATACTAAATTTGGCATTCAAAGTTTGTCCCTGGCTTCTGTTAGCTGTGGGACTCGTATTGTTTTAAATAAGCAGATCAAGTAGCAATGAGTAAAATACAAAGAGAACAAAAGAATTGTACTAGCTCTCCAGACTTAAATTACAAATGACACTAAAGAGACAAAAAATACCTCTGTGAAAGGAGAATCTTAATTGTGATCTAGCTGGTTTTATTAGAGTTAATTAGGTCAGTGGAGCTGACCTAATTTTTTAATTAATAAATTGATTCCAAAGGAACACAGGAAAACATTGCCAGACTTTCATAACATGCAGGATAATTACATTGTGGAGATTACAAAACAGTTTGTAACCACTATTTTTTCATTCAAATAACTAGGTTCTTACACAGCAGCTTTAAACTATGTTGTAGTATAGCTACCGTGTAGGTGGTATTTCTCATGGAGTTTATATAAGTATAAAGGAGAAAGTATGCATTTTTTCAGCTCCCAAATTCTCATCTGTACTACATGAGAAGAGCTTCTAAGTTTATAATTTTCTTTCTATATGTTTGTAAATAGAAAATACAGATAATTTTAGCAACCAGAGGACATCAAATACTTGGGTAAATTTCCCAGAAGTTTTTTCTCAGAATGTCTTACAATCAGTATAGTTATTTTTCCTAATCAATTTCACTGCTGTTATTTTAATTATTTTCACTTTCATGTTGCCTTAGAGAAGATTAAGTAGTTCTAATTATTAGAGAACTTTTTAATTGGTTTTGAATATTATAAATAAATCATCAAGATTCTTCCCTGAAAAAATAATTCTTTGTAGACCTGATGAACTGTTTTATATTCCCAAAGGAATTCTGAATTCATTTAGGTTAAGTTACCACTAAGATTAAACATATCTTTTTTATATACCTTAACATTTGAAAATTAGTGCCAAGCACGAATGGACCAAAGAAGCAGGAGCTTTGGCTAGCATAAGTAGTTATACAGGGTGTATATATGTCCTAAAAATCTTAGAATAGATATTACTATACATCTGCTATATCTATCCCACTTAGAAAATAAATTTTAGATTCTATGTTATTGAGTGATGTGATTTGTTCTTGCAGCCATTCTGCCATAAGTTCCCCTGTGACAGCATAATATTGTGTGTCAGTGCATTCTTAAGAAATAATCCAGTACAGAACAAGGTGATACAGAATTACATTTGTGTAATTAATCCTAACTCCAGATTCACAGACACTCTCTGTATAGGTACCTAAACACAATTTAGAGGCAGAACACTGTTTTCCAGTTCCAAAATAAAAGATATTTATCACTATTGGAACTGAATCCTGTTCTAACCATCAGAAAGTTTGTCAGCACATGCATATGCCTTCAAAGCAACTCCATAGCGTAACTCCATTGCTGACGATGACCAGGACTGGATGCTTGCCACAAGTTCCTCATGGAGTTAATGGATGATACAAAGGAGAACAACCTTTCCTTTAGAATCCTATCAGTTTCTTTAAATCATGTTTCTTCAAGGTATGTATGTCCTTGGGGGAAGCAAAACCATGTGGTAGAATGCTGTCATTCATAAGTCTCATTATATTTACTAGTATTGTTTTTCACGTTTCTCACTCTGGCTTCTGACTACACTACTCCCCAGCTGCCTTTTTTATGAACTCTAAATTTTATTCATAACTCCTTAGTAAGACAAAGCATCCCTGATCAAGAGCTAAATATGCAGTGGAGAGAGAAGGAATTGCAAAAAGGTAAAAAGTAGAAGGAATCCTTCAAAAATCTTGCTGAACTTTGAAGTTAAGGGTTGTCAAGCAGGTATGCTTCAGAATTCTGTTACTTCATCAAATCATAGTAGCTATAATTTCCTAATTATCTGCTCCAGTGCAATAATGAAATATTTTACGGTTAATACAAGAAAAGAATTTTAGTATTTGCAATGTTGTTGTTTTGCTTTAGCTCAATTTTCAGAAGAGAAAGATGGTAGCAGTGTTATTCTTCACTAGGTGCCCATGCTGCTTCTGTAATGTTTCTAAGTTTGGTATTTCCCCTTCCCTTCCTTTGCAATTATCATAGCTTTTCCTACATTTTTTTTCCAACTGTTTTTACAACGTATGCTGTCTTACCCTTTGGAGACAATAAAATCCTAAGTTTCTTTCTGCATGGTGGATCAGTTCACACAACATGAGAACTCAGGAATTTGTTTCCATTAATATTGCTAAAAACAAGAACTTCATTGTATCTGCATGTATATATTATTGAATTAATCAAAGTTGATTATTAGACAGAAACTGAAAAGAATGTTAAGTAAGATGTGATAAGGTTCTATCATACAGAATAGTAACAAGATAAAGGAGAGCAGATTATTAGTGCAGTAATAATGGGTAACTTTTCATGGGAAAAAACTCCCGAGGTAGATAAAGATGTTCTCAACCATAAACTAAGCAGCCAGAGGCCTGAAGCTGCTGATGCAAGTCTGTAATTCATAGCACATTGGAGAAGAGACATAAAAACACAGAGAAAGCAATCCTGTTTCTAGATAGTTGAAGGGTTAATGTTGATGGGGAAATTTTAGAAATTTCAGGAAAGGTAGTTAAACTGTAGCTAGCATCATGGATATTAACCTTATATTTTATTTTTGGTTTTATATTCTCTGACCCTCCAGTGAAATCAATAAATCAGATTTGTTTTGCCAAGGAAAGCTTTGCCATTCACCATCAACTACTAATATCACTGTGAAAGATTTCACAGATGTCAAGCTCTGCTATGTCTGTCACATTAATATTATCATCAGTGTTATAAATGAAGATACAACTCAATCTGAATTTAGTAATGTTTATAAAAGGCAAGTAAACAGCGCTGGGTGCGCGGGCAGTCCACGCTCTACCAACACGCACACACCCGTCGAACTAAATACATAGAACATTGCTTTTACATATTCATAAGAAACCCGAGTACGCCTATACATATGTACAATCAGAAAAGGTATCAATTGAAAAATAAACATGGCAAAGTTTTCCGAATTCTGGCAAGTGTTTAACAAACAATCCTTTAAGTCTATTACTATTAATGTCCATGACATTAATATATAATATATACATAATGAGCGTAGTTGGAGATGGTAATCCTGGTTGAAGTTCTCCCATATCTTCCATGTTTTCATTATTTTTTCTCAGATCATGTAACAGTCTCCATTTTCCACTCTTTTTCTTGATTACAAACACCGGAGAGTTCCAGGGCCAGTCGTGGGAACAATATGTCTCGCTTTCAGTTGTTAAGCAACCCGGCCTTCGGGTCTATGTATCCTGTTCCTCCCGGATCGAAGGGAAACAGATCCGGCTCCTTTTCAGGGCCTATAGGATAGGGCCCGGATCAAAAGGAACGCCCAGGTCACCAGGGGGCGTAACAGCAAAGGCCTGCGATGGCGGTAGCGGCGGGGGGGCCGATGGTGTAGCAAAAGGATCGGTGGACGAGGCTGCAGCTCCCTGATTATGTGACAAACTACACGTTTCTGATTGTGGTCGCATGTTGTCGACGGAGGGAAGACACAAACGCTCAATATGAGTGTTAAGTATGCTTCAACTTTAATGGATAGCTCAGTTGTCTTTTATCGTGTACAGGATAATTAGCTCATACATATTGCAAAAGCCAAGCTCCTTATTGGTAAGCGTCATTTCCTACCCTATCTGTTAGTTCCGTATTCGTGGCATATGCTAGTTCCCTTTTCTAGTTTAACTATAACTCCAAGGGCGGTATGCCCTCTACTATCATTGGTTCTAACTGCCTGGGATTTCTCGCAAGAGTTCCCGGACAAGCCTTGCGTACGTGCCTTTGCTCTTGTTTTTCTAGACCAGCTGGGTGCGGTAATCCGCCATTTCTTTATCTTTCAGCTGCACGAGATCAATGTGATTACGCGCAGCGAGCCAACCCTCAACAATTCCCCCGTTTTTATTTTGTGCTAGAAAAACCTTACTTGTTAGTTGCTCGAGCCTTTTTGTTAGGCAACTAAATATTACTCGCGCCGCTACTATGATTAGTGCGATTATTAGCAGTAAGCGTAGCCCTTCTTTTATTAGACCCAATATCCAGCCTCCCATGTTCCCAAACCAACTTGCAAACAGTTCATCAAGCCAATTATTCTGGACCACTATTTTCTTGGTGTGGTCCCTCAGCCATTTCAACTGCTTGTGGACTGACTCGCCGTGGTCCGAGAGATTAAAACAGCACATTCCTTCGAGCTCTTCACATCCGTGGCCCTGTGCCAGTAGCAGAAAATCAATCGCCGCTCTGTTCTGTAATACGGCGTGTCGCAGGCTGTCCAGATCCTGGGCCATTTCTGTGAGTATCTACGTGGTTACATTTGCTTGTTTTACGGCCCAACAAGCTAGTTTCCCAAGACTAGCCATAGCATGAGCCACTGCCACTCCAGGCACAAGTGCCGCCGAAAAGAACCTTTCAGCCGGACCCCAGAGTTCGACCTGGTCGTCGCAGTCACTCCCCAAGGTTTGGAGACTGCGTCTCGTCCGGCGTTTCCATTGTCGAGTAATGTTTCGCAACTCTTGACGATGTAGATCAGGGGCAAACAAAGTCAAACGTCCCAGCCCCGGTAATTCTTTACGACAATCTATATCTGGCGTCTTACGCTTTTCTAAAAAGCACTTAAGTAAATCAACTGCCGCTTGTTTCTCCATTTTTACTTACGGTGCCGTTGCCCCCGTGTAAAGCTTCTGTTCGCGGCGTTCCGGCGGGACCCACTATGGGCTCGTCCCGGGCGCTCTTCCTGAGTCACCTTCTGCTCGCCCCAATCTTGTGTTCCAGAGTCTGGGTTACGTAGTCAGAACCGGCTTTCCCTTTTTCTCCGTCACCTAAGACCGGCTTACTCGTTTCGGGTCCTTGTCCAGCAAGTGTCCCTGTTCGGGCGCCATTTGTTGTCGACGGAGGGAAGACACAAACGCTCAATATGAGTGTTAAGTATGCTTCAACTTTAATGGATAGCTCAGTTGTCTTTTATCGTGTACAGGATAATTAGCTCATACATATTGCAAAAGCCAAGCTCCTTATTGGTAAGCGTCATTTCCTACCCTATCTGTTAGTTCCGTATTCGTGGCATATGCTAGTTCCCTTTTCTAGTTTAACTATAACTCCAAGGGCGGTATGCCCTCTACTATCATTGGTTCTAACTGCCTGGGATTTCTCGCAAGAGTTCCCGGACAAGCCTTGCGTACGTGCCTTTGCTCTTGTTTTTCTAGACCAGCTGGGTGCGGTAATCCGCCATTTCTTTATCTTTCAGCTGCACGAGATCAATGTGATTACGCGCAGCGAGCCAACCCTCAACAGTCGCACATGGCTCTTCAAGGCCTCAGAGACTGCTCGCCAGGTGCCGAGCAATCCCACCGCAACCTTGTCGTTTTTAGTAGTAGAGTCCCACACCTTGACCTCAGTTTGGTCCCATGTTTCAGGATCATAAACTGATTGTTAATAAAAGGAATAAGCTGTAAGGTTACCAGGACAGTCTTTGTTTCTAAGGACGTTTCTATTCCCCATAGCACGCAACTGCTTACCTTCGGCAAGCGAGCGGCAGTTGCGTGCGCGGGTCTGCTTCTCTCAGCTTGGGCTTCCTTCCAGCTCCGGTGCGCCTATTTCCAGTGACTTTCTATACGAGCTTCTTAGAGCTGTTTGCTGAGTTCGGCCGAACCCATCTTCGTTAGGCGATCAACGTCCCTGTTCCTGTCCTGGTCCCTGTTCTGTTAGCTTGTCCCTGTTCCTGTTCATCTCCCTGTTCCTGTTTTCATCATCGAGGACAGGCTCCCTTTTTATACCATTCGCCCCACAGCAGTCCTTTTCCACTAACTCTTCACTGGTCGAACAACTTTGCCCGGCAACCAGCAAACACCCAGCAACTTCCATGCCTTCACGGCGGGAGAACAAGCAACCCGAGACAACATGGCGTCTCCTGAATCACCCTTCTTTGTTCCCTCTAAACTCTTTACATTCCTGATGGCCTCATGGTTGAGAGTCTGATGTTATCACAAACCATGGGGCTTGTCGACCCCCGTGGCCACACTCCCACATCTCCCCCTTCTTTATTAACATCAACCATTTTCTTGACACGAATTATTACTCCATATATCACATCAGGAAATAGGGGGCTCAATGCAGAGATCTAGCCTACAAGTTCTGGAATTGTACAGAGCTATCCAGAGGGGAATGAAGGGGAATAGGGGTATAAAGGAGAATAAAGAAATGAAGGCGAATAAAACCTTTCCCAAAAGGTCGAACTTTAAAGGAACTGAATGACTCTAAATTTGCATCTGTACAGTAACTTGGATATGCTAATAGTAATTTCCTTGCTGGTCCCACCTCCAATAGTACACTTGTCCCTGCTGTGCTGAATAGCAACTGCCAGAATCAATGCCCCTTTTCAGTCACTGACAAAAAGCTCTGCTTTGAGCCAGTTTGCAGAACAATGGACCTAGGAGGTCAGCAGCAATACAGTGAGGAATTGAGTTTCTCCTTGTGCTGTTCTGCAGCTCCTTTCATGTCTCTCTGACAAGTTGGGCACATTTTAAAAAAACTACATAGATAATTTAGAATTCATGCAAAGACTCCAGCCGACCTGGGTACTCAAGTACACTCTCTCACTGGTAAGAACATGAGTCTCCTGATTCACAGAACCGTATGCTACTGTATTCCAACCAAAATTTTTACTGTCAACAGTGACCAGAGAATTTTAAATATGCAAAATTTTACATAAGAGTTCTAACTGAAATGCTCAGCAACAAATGAAAAAAAAAAACTTAAATATCCAAGTTTAAAAAAAAAAAAAAAAAAAAACATTGTCTTTAAAGAGAAACTTCAGATTTTTATATGGCTTACTTACTATGGTGTTCTTTTCTGTACTTTGTAAAGTAAAAATTATTAAGGATTACCTTATTCATGGAACAATATACTACAAATGAAACATCAAAAGAATAGCCGTCTGCAGCAGATCATATTGTAATGCTTGCAAATACATTGCTATTGCCTGAGATTTTTGTACCTATATCTTCATTTTACAGGCAAGGTCGATAATGACTGTGCATATAATATATTTTACATGGATTTATAGTGAGCCTTTGATCAAGTTTTACATGACAGGCCTCAGCTTAAAAACTACAAGCTTCAGAGATCCAGATTAAGACACAAAAAAGGATAAAGAACTGGTTAAAAATAGACTAGTGATTATGTGTTGGAAAAAATAACTTACTGTGGTTTTATGTGGGTCAGTGTTCATGTCTGAAAGTGTTAACATCTGCAGAATGTGTGAAGTAAGTAACAACACCTAGATAACTGCTCATAAATATAAGGATGACACAGTAAGAGAGATGGACAGCAGCTTTCTGAAGGGGGAGGTAGTGTGAGGGGAGCTGGGGTACCTTCTCTTCAAGAAGCGTGGACACATTTCATCAGCAGTAATTTGGGTGGCACAGGATCACTGCTGCCTGTGAGGTGCTAGCAAGTGTATTAGGCAGCCTCAGTTTGTGCCTGGATTATCACTATGAAAAGCTGTTGCCTCCACAACAAGATTTATCTGTTCGCTTTCCTGCTCACTTTCTCATGACCTGTATCATTCACATGGTCACCAGTGCTATCCCATAAACTCTGCCATAGGGCAATGGGGGAGATAAGGATCTGTTGCGTCACTGAATTTCCTCTCTTGGGCAAACATCCATCAGAGATCTGTATAAATTCTATTAGTTTATGGCACTGAAATAAAATAAAATATACCAGTAAAACTATGTGTCCTGGTTCCAGTTAGGACAGAGTTAATTTTCCTCCTAGTAGCTGGTAGGGTGCTATGTTTTGGATTAGGATGAGAAGAGCGCTGATAACATGCTGATGTTTTAATTGTTGCAGAGCAGTGCTTACACCAGGCCAAGGACTTTTCGGCTTCTCGCTCTGTCCTGCCAGCGAGCAGGCTGGGGGTGCAGCAGGAGCTGGGAGGGGACAGACCCAGGACAGCTGACCCAAACTGGCCAAAGGGGTATTCCATACCATCTGACGTCATGCTAAACAATATATAGGGGTGGCTGGCCGGGGTGGGGGGCCGGCTGCTCGGGGATAGGCTGGGCATCGGTCAGCGGGTGGTGAGCAATTGCATTGTGCATCACTTGTTTCATACACATTATTATTAGTAATACTATTATCATTATTATTACTATTATTATTATTGTTATTATTATATTCCTGTCTTAATAAACTGTCTTTATCTCAACTCACAGGCTTCACTTTCCCGTTTCTCTCCCCCATCCCAGAGAGGGAGGGGGGAGGGTGAGCGAACGGCTGTGTGGTGTTTAGCTGCCAGCCGGGTTAAACCACAACATTATGTCAAAGTTTACAGGTCTTTAAAAATGTTTATATTTGTTCTGTAGAAATAATAAATAAATAAATAAATAGAGTTTCTCACATTCATTTATGTGCATTTCTCAAGTGTAGATTAAGTTGATAAATCTATATTTTAAGATGTAAATAAAAGTAGACCAATTTTTATAAAAGTCTGGCTCATTTATATTTCATTATATTTCATTTATATTTCATTGATTTCATTTGTGGATACCTACTTTTTAGGAAAAAAAATAATCTAGTCTAATATCTCAGTGCTTAAACACTGATTAGAGAGCTTAACATGGACATTTGAACTTAAAAATACGCACTATATCTCATATATGTACTACAGTAAAATACTTATGTCACATACATTATGTCGCATACATTTCCACATTTCAGAACTGGAATATGTTTGAGTTATCATTCTGGGAAAAAAAAAAAAAAAAAAAAAAAAAACATAATTTGAAGATGTTTGGGTTTGTGGTAGGTCCTCAAGACCTTACATGAAAGTATGCCCAAAACTTAGGACAAAGGTACATTCTGTGTGGAAAATGGAATCAAAACTAGCCAATCTGATAGCAATGATTCCCTATAAGAACTCAAATAGTGATTAGACAAAGCAGCTGGGAGGAAGGTGACTTCTCTTTCTACATTTATGTCTTCACAACTCTTTTAGGACTACACAATATATTGACCTTATGCTGCCCTTTGAGTTTTATCCAGATGAAAGATTTTGGGAGAGAAGGGAGAGTGAGAGTTCTGGCATTCCCGATTTGAAGTAGAAACACATTTTTAAAGTATCTGAATTTTTGTAATTTTTGTCACTCTTGGAAACTTTTTCCTTCACATTGCAGGACTTTCCTCTATTACTCTCCTGGAATCAACTAAATTAGCTTGGTTTTAGTATCTGCATAGACCTTTATATACATATAAATATTTATTTATTTATTTATTTTAAAGAAAGCGTGTCAAATTTGTTTCAATTCTCTAGCCCAACTAAATAATAGACATAGGAATAAAGACTGACTACAGATCTTTGTAGATGTCTACCAATCTGTCAGACAAAAATATGTCCCCCCATGCTATGTAGCTCATGCACAGTGTCTCTCACCTGGCCAAGATGGTGTTCAATCTGCTGTATATAGACATGCTCAATCACAGCGAACATTATGTGCCCTGAAAATCATATACATGTTGTGGTGGGTTGACCTTGGCTGGCTACCACCTGCGCACACAGTCGCTCTCTTACTCCCCCCTCCCCTCAACAGGACAGGGGGAGAAAGTAAAATGGAAGAACTCATTGGTCAAGATGTAGACAGGGAGATTCCTTACCGATTACCATCACAGGCAAAACACACTTGACTTGGTGAAAACTAATATAATTTATTTCCAATGAAAATAGGTGGTGAGAAACAAAGACAAGATGAAAATAAAATTAACGCAGCATCTTCTTTCCACTCACCCCTTTCTTTCCCAGGCTCAACTTTACTCCTTTATTACCAACTCTTCAGTCCCCCAGTCCCCATGCACGGTGATGGGGAATGGGTCATTGTGGTCATTCTGTAACAATTCCTCTCAGATGCTCCTTCATCCTCACACTTTTCTACTGCTATAGTGTGGGTCCTGCACAGACTGAAGTTCTTCAGGATAAAAGTGCCCCAGCACGGGTTTTTCATGGGCTGCAGCTTCTTGCAGAGCATACCCACCTGCCCTCCACAAATTGCATTGTGAATGTTTTCTCTGACTTTGTCCTCCTGTGTCACCATGGTCCTCTCCAAAGGGTGCAGGGGAATCTACTCCAACACCTAGAGTACCTCCTCAGCTCCTTCTTCTCTGGCCTTGGTATTTGCAGGACTGTGTCTCACTTTTTTTCCTCACCATTGCCTGTGTGGCATTTGCTGGCCTTTCTTAAATATGCTTTCCCCCTTAGCTGCTGGGCTCAGCTGTGCCCTTCAGTGGGACCATTAGAACTGTCTGGAACCAGCTCTGTGTAGCACAGGGCAGCCCCTGGTCAACATACATGTTCACTTCTCATGTGCAGCATACCTTTACTGTACAAGCATAGTAAGCCCAATATATCTGTGAAGTTTTGTGACTCAGTATGTCATAACTCAGTAACTATGACTCAGTAGTCGAGGTTGGCCACCTTGGAGCTAGTGCTGCCGCACCGTAGTGCCCAACCACGAGTTACAGGGGGATCTTGGGCCCTTGCTTCGCCAGGACAGGCCCAGGACAGCAGTGCGACCAGGCTGCACCTGCCAGCTCTCAGGAGAGAGGCTGACAGGGAGCAGGTGTTCCCAGTGCAACAGTGACTGCGCCCACACCCTCTGCCTAGATAAAGCTTCCGGGAGGGTAGCAATATGTTCCTCCCACCAGGCCCAGTGCATGAGAACCACCAGTAGCATACTGCAGTGGTGGGTGTGGGAGCTCATGCGGCAGGGCACAGGAATTCTGTCCCTCCTCATTTGTGAGTTCATCCTATCTATTGGCAGTCTCTGTGACAGTAGTTTTTGCTGTGGTCTCCACCAGGCAGAGAGCTTGCCCCCAAAACACTGTGGCAGCCCAAACGGAGAGCCTGTCCAGAACTGTGGCTATACAGATCTCTGGCTGCAGGGAGTGGTGCTGCTGGGGGAGGGCGACAGGTATTCCACCTGCATGAGGTGTGAGCTGGTGGAACATCTGGTCAGCGTGGTGGCAGAGCTGAAAGAGGACGTTGAGAATCTGAGGGCCATCAGGGACTGCGAGCAGGAGATTGACTGGTAGAGTAGCTCCCTAACATGCCAGAGGGAAAGGCTCCAGGGAGATACCCCGCAATTGATGGTGGACCCCCTGCCCTGTCCCTGTTGGGTAGAGGAGGGGGACCTGAGGGGTGGGGAGGGTTGTCAGAGGGTGCCTGCTCTGCATTGTGGGTGAACCACCCCCCGTCTGCTTCCCTCACGTCCCCAGGTCTCCCTAAGCATTAGGTTTGTAGCATTGGACATTGATGGGGAGGTAAGTGGGGAGGTGCGGGAAGGTTCCCCAAAGAGGTTACCAAGGATGAGGCGGTTGACTCCACACATTCAGACTGCCTCTGCCAGGAAAGAAAGAAGGGTGGTTGTGGTGGGCGACTCCCTTCTTCAAGGAATGTAGGGCCCCATTTGCAGACCAGACCTGAGGCATAGGGAAGTGTGCTGCCTACCTGGGGCCCGGGTCAGGGATATAACTAGAAAACTTCTGGAGCTGGTTCACCCCACTGATTAATACCTATTACTCATAATTCAGATGGGCAGTGATGAAATCTCTTGGAGAAACCTGCAAACTATGAAAAGAGATTTCAGGGGTTTAGAGCAAATAGTTCAAGGAATGGGAGTGCAAGTGGTGTTTTGTTCTATTCCTTCTGGGGAGGTGAAGGACATGGAGCGGGCTAGGAAAACACAGGTAATTAATGATTGGCTGAGAGGCTGGTGTTGAGACAGGAACTTTGGGTTCTTTGACCATGGGGCAGTTTACTCAGTCCCTGGCCTATGGATGGATGGATGGAACTCACCTGTCACAAAGGGAGACATGAATCCTAGTGCAGGAGATAGAAGGACTCATTGAGAGAGCTTTAAACTGGCTCAGGGCAGACCTAATTTTACTCTACAACTTCCTGAAGGGAGGTTGTGATGAGGAGGAGGTCAGCCTCGTCTCCCAGATAACTAATGATAGGACTGGAGGAAATGATCACAAGTTGCACCTGGGGAGATTTAGATTAGATATCAGGAAAAACTTTTTCTCTCAAAGAGTGGTCAGGTACTGGAACGGCCTGCCCAGGGAGGTGGTGGAGTCACCGTCCCTTGCGGTGTTCAAGAAGCACCTGGAAAAGGTGCTACAAGCTATGATTTAGTAGCTTAGTCGGTAGTACTGGTGATGGGAGGATGGCTGGACTAGACGATCTTATAGGTCCTTTCCAACCTTGTGTTTCTATGATTCTGTGATTTTATCTTTACTATGTGCACAGATCCTTTGTATAATGACAGTCCATGAAGCAAAGCTGATTAGGACGTGATAGATTTAGCTGATACCGTTGAATGTTTAAAATTCTCAGATACCTCATGAACAAGAATTTGGAATAGAAAAGAGAGCTAGATTGTGACAGAATCAATCTTCCTGCTCAAAAATCAGAGCAACTGAACTCTTACTTATGTATTAATAGCCCAAATTTGGCATACCTAAGCATTCCCTTTTATTTCCGATAAGTTTTTCTTGTCAAAGCCTATTCAGTTCCTCTTCTTGAACACCACAATAATTACTCCTTACCTCCAGATGCTTACTATTTTGTTCATTCTGTGAAGTGTCAAGTTTATATATTTTATTTTTAATGCTATGTATTATGCATGAATATTCATGTATTCCTTGCCTTAATCCAAATGACATCCTCTCATATTGAGTTTTATTCACCAACTAATATTTCTTCTGTATATTGTGAAAATTTTTCTTTTCATAGCTTTTCAGTCTATTGATTTTCAATACTGATGGCTGTTCCTAAATCCTTGTACGTGAAAACAGATAACTAAAGAGTTTAGTTTAGTTTTTCCTTTGTTATTGTGTGTGTGTTCCTTTTAATTAATTATCAGCCAGAACTGCACTGTCCTACTGCTTTTCTCAAATGCCTCTAGGTAAACATCTCTCTGCCTTACTTGCAATGGATATATTACAATTTCTTTTGGAAAAGTATCCCCAGTTCTACTGAGGTTAATTACTTTAGATAGGTTTTCTTAGAAATTGTTTTAGAGTATATTATTTTCAATTTCTTTTAGTCACAAGGCAGATACTTTCACATCAGAGTTTCCCTGTGATCAATGTCCTCAATGCTCTTAAAACTAAAGGAAGAGCAGTATACAGAAAATGGAAATTAGCTCAGATAGGCGCAGATTCTATGTGTATGCATATGTTATCTCATGGAAGCCTGAGGCATTTAGCCATTCATATCATGGCTGACATTGCCCACTCTGCTTTAAAAGAAAAAAAAAAAAAAAAAAAGATGAAACTGCAGAATGTTTAATAGCACGGGCCACAGTAGAGTGTTGTATTTTTACACATACAGTAATTGGAGAAGGATCTTCTAAAAGGATACAAGGAGAACATTATTAGAGGTTTGATTAAATCTCTCCAAACTCAGTAGGATAAATTGCATCTTTTATCAAAAATAGCAGAAATTATTAAACTTATTAGTGAAGCCTCCAAATTGAAACAAAATAATTGTAGTCACTTAGCCACTTGAGCTTTCTGGACAGAAGACCTCTAGGATATAATGTTTGAATTGCAGAGGGCAAAATGAAATCAGGAGGAGGAAAAAAAAAAAAAAAAGGACAAAAATAGAGGGAGGAAAATGAAAGACAATCTAAACATCTGATTAAAAGTAATTCTGAGAAAGGACTATGAAGAGTTCAGAGCATGAATGAAAGAAAAATGTAAGCCAGAAAATTGCTTCTTGTCATTTCATTTCTATGTCATTTCATATGATTCAGCAAGTCAACATTTTGTATGTTTTTCTGTGGAAAAACAGGCATCACTTGCACAGGATCCTGTCAAAATGATCTCCTCCTGACTATAATAATATACAACATCTTAAACTTCTAAGTTTCTTATATAAAAAGGAGTAATATTTCAATTAAAAAGAAAACCCCCAAACATCATGTGATCTAATTTCTTTTGATGCTGCACAGCTTTTATATGAGAACTGTTTTGCAGCCAATGAGCACAAACAAGCTAATTTTAATATCTATTCAAGGGCAGAAAAAAAAAAAAAAAAGTTGTAAAATATAAACACATATAAACAGCAGAATGTATTTTCGTCCTGACAGAATCAGTAATGGGTCAACAGGGACAGGGACAACAAAAACTTCAAACTAGAGCACAAGCATTTTTCAAAAATTTGTCCAGAAATCTAATCCTCTGCACTATAACACCTGTCCTTCAGTCTTGCTCTTAGTTTAGAAACCAGTGGCTTCCTCAGTTACAACAAGGTCTGCATTATCTCCTCTGAATCCCTAGGAAAAGTCATTTCCCTCATTTTTAGGAGCATTTATGCATCTGTTCCCTGCTTTGAAGAAATATTTATTGTCTACAACAATAAAATCTTACCTAAGGAGCCAACACTCTTTACCTTCATAACTATGTTCGGCACAAATACCTCTTTCCGGTTGGGTGGGGAGGGAGCAAGGAGAAAGCACCATGCCCTCCAGATTGCTTCAGCTGACCGAGAGTGCAGGACTCACTTTCTGTGGTCTTGCCCCACACTTTGAACAAATCAGATATGCCATTACAACCACATATTTCCACAGGTTCATTGATGTATTCTTAGAAATATCATTTTAAATAGAAGATGTGTGCAAAGATTTGAAGAAACAGCTTTGTCCATTGACTTCAGGATATACAGGTATGCCCCCATGATCATAATATAAGAAAAATATTCTGTGCTGACAAATCAATGGTCACATAAGAGTTAATTACACTGAATCTTCTTTATTGATGTTTTTGAATCAATTCACTTCACCCAAAGTTATAAGATACTATGCTAAAGATGGATAGCACAGGATAATCAATATTCACTGAAGTGCAAAGGGTCTCCTACAAGCAAGCCCACAGAGAGTCATGGATAGTGGGAGAAAATGTAGAGGCAAAGTTTGTTTTTTTTTTAAATTTTTTTTTCATACTCATCTCAATTACAGGTATGTAATGGGATCTCAGACTTACTGAATGCAGTTACTTATATCTGCAGCTGGTATATGGCACCTGGTTGCATCCAGGTTACAGAAAGCTTGAATTCCCACCAATTACACTCAAAGTCTTGTTATGGACAAAAGGAATGTACCATATATGAAAAGCCAAGAATTTATTATTCGTCTAATTAAAGCCTTAACATTGTAACCAAATAATTAAACAGTGACAACATGTCAATGTTTTTAATTGTTGCTGAGCAGTGCTTACACACAGTCAAAGACTTTTCTGCTTCTCATGCTGCCCTGCTAGCAAGGAGGCTGGGGGTGCACAGCAAGCTGGGAGGGAACACAGCCAGGATGGCTGTCCCCAAGTGACTGAAGAGGTATTCCATACCATGTGATGTCATGCTCAGCAATAATAGCTGGCAGAAAGAAGGAGGATGCGTGGACATTGGATGGTGTTTGTCTTCTAAAGAAACCATTGATAAGCCCTGCTTTCCTGGAAGTGGCTGGACATCTGCCTGCTGATGGGAAGTAGAGAATGAATGAGGAGTGGTTGAGGAAACTGGGGTTATTTAGCCTAAAGAAAAAGAAGGCTCGGGGGAGACCTTATCACTCTCTACAACAACCTCAGAGGAGTTTGTAGTGGGGTGGGTTGGGAGGCCTGTCTCTTCTCCCAAGCAACAAGTGATAGGAGAAGAGAAAAGGACCTCAGGTTGTGCCGGGGAGGTTTAGTTTGGTTATCAGGAAAAAATTTCCTCACTGAAAGGGTTGTGAGGCACTGGAACAGGCTGTCCAGAGAAGGTGTGAAGGCCCCCTCTCTAGAAATGTTCAAGGCCATGTTGGGTGGGGCTTTGAGCAACCTGGTGTAGAGGAAAGTGTCCCTGCCTATGTCAAGGGGGTTGGAACTAAATGGTCTGTAAGGTCTTGTCCTACTCAAACCATTCTATGATTCTATGAATGTACTTGTCCGCCAAAAAAAATAGTAGAGTCCTTTGTCTAAAAGAGAAACATTGAATTCTCTTGAAATTGGGTAATTAAATAGCATATTAACACTTCCAATTTCAACTTTTTTATTTTAATCTATCTGACTTTGGTAGCTCAATATTGTTTAACTAGCAATTTTAATAAAGGGTTTAAAAGACTTATGTCAATGATATCCCATACAATTTTCAAATATACCTTCCAAAACTGAGCGCTATATTTTATTTCCTGATAGTAGCTTTAGTGATTTTGTGTAGTTCCTCACAAATGTAATTATCCTGTGATAAACATATTTACTTAAAGTTTCTAAAAGACCTATTGTCTTTGTATGCTTCCTCATTCTTAATTAGTATTAATGCCACTTTAATTACTAATAATTATGTAATTGTGAATTTTATTTAGAAAAACTTAAATTAGGCAGGTGAACAACAAACACAGTATGTTTTAACCAATACTTTTGTTTGATATCTTTTGCTAATGTTCTTTTATGGATCGTGATTACTCTTCAAGAGATAAAAGTAGTTGTTGGCTAACTATTATTTTTCCAACTGTATTAATGAAGTTGGTCATGCTATTTGCTGAGGTTACCGAATGATATTGAGCTCCAGAGTGGCACTGTAAAGCAGTAACTGCTGTTTTACAAATAGAAGCTAATTTATGATGTTTCAAAATAAAACACATGAATCCTTCACATTTTCCAAATCACCAGCAATACAACAGCTCTACATTATGTTTTCAAAAATGGATGCACTTTAAGAGATTTTTTTTTTTCACTTTGCCATGGTGATAAAAGAAAATCTTCAGGATTACAATTCTTGGTTTAGAATATTATAAAGCCTCTGAAATAAGAAAGTCAATGCTTAGGAGACAAAAAAAGATGACTGAAGAGTGAGGAAAAGCAAGAAACTAAAGATAAGGGAAACAACAGGAGGTTGCTCATTGAGCTTAGTGTCCTTATTTGCTGCTCTTAGTATGCTAAAAAAATGTGCCAATCATAGAGAGAGGAGGAAAAAAAACAGAGAGAAAAAAAAAGTCCTTTTAAATTCAATTTTTTTACACAGCAGTTGGATATTGTTGGGGTTTTGTTTCCTGCATCTGTTTTCAGCAATTTTATTTTTTTTTCCCCTCAGGGTAATACTTTAAAATGCAATTTGGTGTAAGCTAAAATGGAAAATAAACCTGATTATACATCTGTAAGTTATTATTACTGACATGTATGCAAACTGCTAACTAGTGCTGTGTGCCCTTCATTCAGCTTGTATTATTTCATTGACAAGCAGCACCAAAATTACTTTGGAAAAGTGAAATACAGCCTTGAACTAGTCTCAGAGCTTATTAAATATTTAATAAGTAATAAGAATCCATCAAAGGATGGACTTTACCTTACCTGTGACAGCTGGAGGCAAGAATTGCTTTACAACTTGGCCTGAAAAGTGGTTTGCTATGAAAATGACATGAGCATAAGAAGCAGGAAAGGAAAAACTAGTCTATTGGTAGCATTTAAATATAGGGCAATCTAAGAATAGCTGACATTGACTTTTACATTGATAATTATAGGTCCTCAGGAGCTAGGCACTATGACTGCAAACATAGTTATGTGCACTTATCTGTGTGTACGAGTGTGAGTTGAGTAACACAGCAGACTTTGATCTGGTTTCAGTTGAAATTTCATCTTTCCTGCTTGGTCTACAAACTATTTGGACAGCATAATACCTGAGGAGTTTTACTGCTGTTACTTTGCACATAATTAAGGAGGAATATGTAGTTTATTGCTACTTTTCGTGAAACATACATACATTCAGCAATGCATGTCACTACCCTTATCCTGAATTAGAAAAGAATTTTGTGTTTCAGTGAATGTGTTGATCTTGGAGTTTCTTTCCAATTATTACTATCCTGCATAAATCTAGATTACAATCAATTCAAAAATCAATTCTAAGAGCTACTGGTCACTAGTAGCATTGGAAACTGTTCCCTTAAATATTTTTGCCTTGGGGGGTAGTAAAAACAGAAGAAGAGATTATACTTGTCAATAAATTTCCAACTTTCATGTAGAGTGAAGCACAGGAATGAGTGGTTAAAAACTGCATCTTTGCTGTTAAATCCCTGAAAAGGTAGAAGATACCCAGGTGAATCAGTGCAGTGGTTCACCCAGCAACAATCACAAGTGCAGAACACAAAGAAAACAACCTTTTATCCTACAATCACCAGTTCCACTGCATTTGATGACTTTTTTCTTTTTTACTTTTTTTTTTTTTACTTTTTTTTTTTACTCTTTTTTTTTACTGTTTTTTTTTTTTTTCCTTTCCCATTAAATCAGAGAAGGGCTACTTTAAAAAGCTGGAGAGAAATTTTAGGACCATGGTATTATGCATACAGTTAAGTAAGTGGGAGAGTGGCTTTCAAGTAGTGAAATTTAAAATAAAATGTGTGACAAAAATTATGAATGTCATGACTCTCAAGAAATGTACAAAGTAATTTATCTCTGATGAGTAGGAAGAATTGACCAAGTACAGGAAAAAGGCCTGAGAGAATTAAAATTAACTCTTAAAAAGTAACTAGGAAATAATCAAGTAAATTAAATTATCATCAATAATGAAATGTATAAAGTATATAAATACCCTAACAAAAATGAAAATTCTAATTTAATATAAGAAAAAGCACTCAGAATGAACTGAATGCACAGTTCAGAGCTCAAGAACACCGATACTACACCAATTTTATGAAAATGAGCAGAGGTCAAGATGATGAACCCAATAAAGGGAGGGGAAAAAAGGCTATTAATTGGATCTGTTTGCAAACATCTGCAGTGAGTACTATGAAGAAATCAGGACAACTGCAGCACTTCTAGCATAGATGAATCATTTAGTGAAGCAGTGGAAGGTAGAATATAGGTAGACTATCACACTAAAGCAACATTTAGTAAAGTAACAAAGTAACATTTAGTTACTTAAAATGAGACAAAGGTGCACTACCCATACATTAGAAGCGGAATTAACACTAAAATACAAGTTATGAAACATAAACTGTAAAGCTCTATTCCTGAACTTCCAATGGTGTTCTTATTATCACTAAATGTGCATATAAGAAAGATGTATGAGGAAGAGAAAAATAAGAAAAGCTTTTATAAACAAGGAAAGAAAGAATGTTCTTGGTCTACAAATGCATCTAGACAGATAAAAGATTTATTTTCATATTTGGTACTGTAAAGCTTTAGAGTCCCTTGGGAGGACGTTGTGAAGGGCAAAGGAGTCCAGGAAGGCTGGGCACTCCTCAAGAAGGAAATCTTAATGGCTCAGGAGCGGTCTGTCCCCACGTGCCCAAAGACGAGCCGGCACGGAACTAGACAGGCCTGGCTGAGCAGAGAGTTGTGGTTCGAGCTTAGGAGAAAAAGGAGGGTTTATAATCTTTGGAAAAGAGGGGGGGCTACTCAAGAGGACTATAAGGATGTTGCGAGGCTGTGCAGGGACAAAATTAGAAAGGCCAAAGCTCATCTGGAGCTCAATCTGGCTACTGCCGTTAAAGATAACAAAAAACGATTTTACAAATACATCAACACAAAAAGGAGGACTAAGGAGAATCTCTATCCTTTACTGGATGCGGGGGGAAACTTAGTTACAAAAGATGAGGAAAAGGCTGAGGTGCTCAATGCTTTCTTTGCCTCAGTCTTTAGCGGCAAGACCGGTTGTTCTCTGGATACCTGGTACCCTGAGCTGGTGGAAGGGGATGGGCAGCAGGATGTGGCCCTCGCTATCCATGAGGAAATGGTTGGCGACCTGCTACAACACTTGGATGTACGCAAGGTGATGGGGCCGGATGGGATCCACCCGAGGGTACTGAGAGACCTGGCGGAGGAGCTGGCCAAGCCAATTTCCATCATTTATCGGCAGTCCTGGCTATCAGGGGAGGTCCCAGTCGACTGGCGGCTAGCAAATGTGACGCCCATCTACAAGAAGGGCCGGAGAGTAGACCCGGGGAACTATAGGCCTGTTAACTTGACCTCAGCGCCAGGGAAGCTCATGGAGCAGATTATCTTGAATGTCATCACGTGGCACTTGCAGGGCAACCAGGCGATCAGGCCCAGTCAGCATGGGTTTATGAAAGGTAGGTCCTGCTTGACGAACCTGATCTCCTTCTATGACCAAGTGACACGCTTGGTGGATGAGGGGAAGGGCTGTGGATGTGATCTACCTTGACTTCAGTAAGGCTTTTGACACCGTTTCCCACAGCATTCTCCTCAAGAAACTGGCTGCTCGTGGCTTGGACTGGTGTACGCTTTGTTGGGTTAGAAACTGGCTGGATGGCCAGGCCCAAAGAGTTGTGGTGAATGGAGCCAAATCCAGTTGGAGGCCGGTCACTAGTGGATCCCCCAGGGCTCAGTGCTGGGGCCAGTCCTCTTTAATATCTTTATCGATGACCTGGATGAGGGGATCGAGTGCACCCTCAGTAAGTTTGCAGATGACACCAAGTTAGGTGCGTGTGTCGATCTGCTCGAGGGAAGGAAGGCTCTGCAGGAGGATCTGGATAGGCTGGACCCATGGGCTGAGGTCAACTGCATGAAGTTCAACAAGGCCAAGTGCTGGGTCCTGCACCTGGGGCACAACAACCCCAAGCAGCGCTACAGGCTGGGAGATGAGTGGTTGGAAAGCTGCCTGGCAGAGAAGGACCTGGGAGTACTGGTTGATAGGCAGCTGAATATGAGCCAGCAGTATTCTCAGGTGGCCAAGAAGGCCAACAGCATCCTGGCTTGCATAAGAAGCAGTGTGGCCAGCAGGTCTAGGGAGGTGATTGTCCCCCTGTACTCGGCTCTGGCTAGGCCACACCTCGAGTACTGTGTTCAGTTTTGGGCCCCTTGCTACAAGAAGGACATGGAGGTGCTCGAGAGAGTCCAGAGAAGGGCAACGAAGCTGGTGAGGGGTCTGGAGAACAAGTCTTACGAGGAGCGGCTGAGGGAGCTGGGGTTGTTCAGCCTGGAGAAGAGGAGGCTCAGGGGAGACCTCATCGCTCTCTATAGGTACCTTAAAGGAGGCTGTAGAGAGGCGGGGATTGGTCTATTCTCCCACGTGCCTGGTGACAGGACGAGGGGGAATGGGCTAAAGTTGCGCCAGGGGAGGTTTATGTTGGATATTAGGAAGAATTTCTTTACTGAAGGGGTTGTTAGGCATTGGAATGGACTGCCCAGGGAGGTGGTTGAGTCACCATCCCTGGAGGTCTTTAAAAGACGTTTAGATGTAGCCCTTAGTGATATGGTTTAGTGGAGGACTTGTTAGTGTTAGGGCTGAGGTTGGACTAGATGATCTTGGAGGTCTCTTCCAACCTAGACGATTCTGTGATTCTGTGATTCCGAGATGCATAAAGTCTAGGATCATATGCCTTGCAGAAGGAAGATGTCTCTGAGGATGCATTAGAGTTATAAAAGCAAACCAAATGATCTTATTTTGTGAGTCTGGTGGAGACAGAGAATAAGAAATACTAAATATCAGCGTATATGTGATCATTTAATCCTCTCTAGGTCTTAGGCACCTAAGTTCAGGATTAAAAAAGAGATTCCAGCCTGCTTCTGCTTTCAATCCAGAATCTGGGATAGACCACTGTTCAGAAGTAATACAGAATTCAGAAGATGAAATGCAGAAAAAAATCATAACCAGTTATATGAGCATTCAGTGGAGAAAAGTTTGGTATCTGTGCCTACTAACTTTTATTGATTCACTTAATTCAATTAAAAAAAAAAAAAAAAGGTTTATCTGGAAGACCTAGGGAGGTGACAGTATATTCCAACAAAGGATAAAGAGTGGCCTTTTTCGCTGTCACAGTTACAGCTAGAAAAGGACTAAGAATGACCTAGACAGTTATACAGGCAGCAAAATCTTTTTTAACAACTCTGAGACTTCAGTAAATATGGATCAAAACATGTGGCTCCCATTAGACTTGAAACCACTCTGAGCCTTTCACAGTGTGTGATATTCATTGGGTTGACTACACAATAAAAACTGTATATGAACAGTATGTTGTAGTTTTACTGTCTAGAAATATAGAAGATTTTTATAAAATAAATAATGCTTCACATCTTTGGCAGAGGTTTTGAGACATCTCTGTGGTATTTATAGTGAAGGCAGAAAGATACAATGTTCTCATGAGCTTTTGTACCTTTTAAGTTGGAGAAGTTAATTTAGATATCTCCAATGGTGAAAAAATCCTAAGCATCTCCAGACAGTGATGAAGACAGTACAAGCCAGGAAGAAGTTCAACTTTTCTTACAAGACCTAGGTTGTTCTCACACATACATGGTCCATAACTGATAGCGTACTGACTGATAACTGTTTAACTGAGTCCCAGGAGGCCCCAAAAGTAAAGAATTCCTCAACAATGTTTAGAATTTTATCTTAAAAAGTTTAACTGTCAAACTTGACAAGATGATGAAAAACAAATTTCTTGTGCTTTATCACTATGTTTCATACTGCTTTTCCTTCTATTAAAAATGCTTGTTAATGCTGTGTTTAAAAGTACTTTAAATATGTGAATTGTCTTAATTATTTAATATATTTCATGATAAAGTTGTGCGTTTAATATGGTGTCTGTTGCTTACGTACTCTATGATCAACAGCAAGTTAAATGGAACCTATTACTGAGTGCAAGGCACTTAGCACTTCCTTTGTGGAGTAAAGAAATGCTCTTTCATCCATTTGATTTCAAAACACAGAATTAAATTACGGAATACAAATAATATCTAAGCTGAAGGGTCTGAGACCTAGATCATATAACATAACATTCAGGTATATGATTTCTACTGATTTTTATAGTAGTTATGTACCTGAATACTTCTTAGAATTTGGACTACCCAGCATACCCATAATTACACAAAAATTTGTGATGGCAGATGGATGTCCCAAACTTGTGTCCTAATAATTGAGCCTGACCTCAAAATCCATTACATATACATCCTTCAAAACTAAATTAATCATTTATATTTCCAACAGTTCCTGCTGGAGAGACCATCATCTGAGAAAGATTGCAATACAACCCATCAATTGCAGCCTTCCTTCCACCATGGCAGAATTACAGGTAACTGTCTCAGTGCAAGAGAAGAGAACAGATCAAGATGAGGATTGAACAGTCATTGTTTTAATTGGTCATTTCTTCACTACACTCCTCTCTTGAAGATGCTAGCAAAGACAGCAGATAGCATAAAGCTATATCCACACTATTCTGGCAATGAAATATAAGGGGTAAAACAAAACAAAACAACAGTGTTTTGTTTCTATTCCCTACCACAAATTAGGTAACCATGTGTGAATAAAGATTGTCACTTTACATGTAAAATGTGGATCACATTGCATTAAAAAAAAAAAAAAATCCAGTAAACCGAACATTTTATTTATGTATTTGTGAAAACAAAAACTTACACAGTATGAAAGTCAGTTCCGTCCTCTTATGTGTTATTTTTTCCTTTACAAAGTAGCATTTTTCAATGCCAAGAGTGAAGGTGTTATTTGCTTAATGTTTTCTCTTTGTTTTAATCATGTTCCAAGGACAATCTTTGTGAAAGAAGCAGGTGTGGTGTAAAGAATAACTAATGAAGTTAGGAGGAAGGATTCATTGTGTTATTTCAGTAAAAGGAACTTTCTTATTCAGTCTTTCAGGACCTGATCCAAGTCTCATTGAAGTCAGTCTGATTCTTTACTCTGATTATTCAATACAGAATCAGCAGAGACAAAGTAAACAAGACACATCCTAATAAGTTCCACAGGAACTACGATCTTGCCTACAAAAATCAATATAACTTCTGTATCTGGTTGTCTTTCATTGTAACCGTTGTGCACAAAGTACCTCATACCCTCCAGATTTAGATATTGATACCACTAATTTCTTCTACTCATCAGACCACCAGTCCTTAAAATGTGTATGTGCTCTGAAATACTATTTACAACCTGCAAACTTCCAGTAACACCTGTACCTGAGTTTCTTATCCCACAGAAAATTCAGATTTTGTGATTCAGAGACACAAAATTTAGATATGTCAGCATCTAATTTCTTGAAATGTGGCCCACTAAGGCTTACTACTATGCATTCCCATTTATACTCTGCATGGCAAGAAAATATAACCAGTAAATAAAGTAACTAATCTAACCAGTAAATAAAGCTAAATATTATAAATCAGAAAGTGGTGGGTTGGCCCTGGCCAGCAGCTAAGACATCACCCAGTCACTTGCTCAGTCTTCTCTCAGCAGGATGGGGGAGAGAAATGACGAAAAATTCATGGGTTGAGATAAAAACTGTTCAATAATTGGAGGCAAAAGGAGAATGAAACATGGATAAGAGAAAGGACAAGACAGGACAAGGAAAAGAAGGGGAAGGATAGCAAGAAGGATGGAGAGGGAGAGAGAGAACGGGAGAGAGAGAAGAGGGAGAGGAAGAGGGTGAGGGAGAGGGAGAAGAGGGGAAGAGGGAGGGGAAGGCAGAGAGAAGGAAGGGAAGAAGGGAGGGGGGGAAGAGGGAGAAAAAGGCGGCAGAGGAAAAGGGGTGCAAAAACAATCATTCACCACCTTCTACCATCAGGCTGATACCCAGCAGTCCCCAAGCAACAGCTGCTTTGGAAAGGATAATCCCCAGTTTTATTGCTAAACATGACTTCATATGGTGTGGAATATCACTTTGGTCACTTGGGGTCAACAGTCCTGGCTGTGTCCCCTCACAGCCTCTTGCCTTGCCTGTTCCTAACCTACTTGCAGCTGGTTAAGAGTCAGAAACAGAGGAGGCCTTGATGTTGTGCAAGCACTGCTCAAGAACAACTACAATATTGATGTGTTATCAACCATGTCGACCATACATTGATACACAATGTATCTGAGAAAACTCTGTAGTCTGGTATTTGGGGATTCATCTAGGAAAGAAGAGTTCTGTTTCCTGTTCACAAGGCTGTTTCTGTACTTTAACACACAGCTGTTTAATATAATAGACTGAATTAATCTTTTACTTTATCCATCTCTTTCTTGCCCAGTGAATCTTGAATTCCTTGCTGCAACATAGCCTAGCTTTAAGCATGTGAAATAGAAGATGCCTCTATCTGCAAAAGTTTTATATCTGTTGTTTTAAGAACATGGTAATGGGAGAAGCATGTTAATATTCAGGTTGTATATTGTCCATGGAAAGTACTTGTGATTTTAACAGGAGAATCAAGAAAAAATCCCTTTGAAGAATCAAATGGCTTAGAGCTTATCATAGAATCATAACGGTTGGAAAGGACCTCCAAAGGACCTCCTCTGATGCAACCGCCCACCTACCACTAAACCAAGCATCACATCTAACCTTTCCTTAAACACCCCCAGGGACGGTGACTCCACCACCTCCCTGGGCAATCTGTTCCAATGCCTGACTCCTCTTTCTGAGAAGAAATTTTCTCATAATTTCCAATTTATCAACACAAATTAGAGCAATTGGAACAGAACTATCAGTTTTAATTTATTCCTTTATTTCACAGTAAATCAAGTGTGGGAAACCACCTTTCTTGATAATAATATAACTCAATAAAGCATTTTTACTGGATCTGGAGTAGTTTTTTGTTTGTTTTTGTTTTTGATTTTTTTTTTTTCCCTTTGAGTATATGCAAAAGATCCAGGGACAGTCTAACTCTTAATTCTTGTCTAGGTAATTACCTCTTAAGTAAGTTAATCAGCTTTCTTACTTACAGAAAGGATGCATGAGTAAAAGGCAATTTTTGACACTAACACCTTGAGATGAGGAATAATGTAAAGTAACGGATGAAACAACATATATAGCAATAAGCCACTAAGAAGATTCACTTTCCAGTTCTCAAAAATGTGATTTTAGATCATTTGCACTTCCATGTCTTAGCTGAAGTTTTTGGCACTACAAAAACTTCTGAATTACAATTTCTGTCTTTGACAGCTAGTGACACTATATGCCGTCTTTTGCTACTAATTATCCAGAATAATTTTCCTGGTATTTTAAGACTACTTTCAGCTTCCTATCAAATCCTTGTTTCCAGCTACTATTAATGTTGTTTTGGTTTGTTTTTTGTTGTAGTTATTTTTGGGTGTTGTATGGCAGTTCAAAATGTTTAGATAGTGTAAACTTCATAGATGATTATCTGAAAGATTGTGTTCCTATCACAAAAGTAATTATGCTGTGCTGCACCTTGACTGTACTTTGGCTTGACTCTCAGGGCCACTGCTATGCTGCAGCTGGCACAGCTGGCAGTAGCACACCTGCTGAGTAGAGCAGGCTAATGAGAATATCTCACAGCAGCATCTCTTTTCCTTTATGCTAGTGAATAATATAGCTCTTCAGCAGAGGAAAAGTCCTTGTCTCCATCTGCAAAGTCCTAACTCTGTCCAGTTCTTTCACAAGCCTGTTTACCACTTGCCCTGAAGTAACAGCTGCAGTTAGCATGCAGTATTACACAGAGAAACCCTGCATTTACTTACTTACATTCCACATGCTCTTTTTCAAGCCTTTGTACAGTTTTTCGTAGAATTTCAAAATACAGGCATACAAACCAAAGCAAAAACTATACTTCTTCTGCTACTTTACCTTTGCAAGTGGAAAATTTTATGAATATTCCCCTTATGTAAAAAGTATACAATTGGCTACCACAGGCTTTGAAAATGGTCAGTCAATATTTGCTCACCTTTATGTCAGAAATAGTGGAATGGTTAAAAAATGCATGACTCCAGCAGACCTTTCCATGCCAGTCGTTGATATTCTAAAGAGCCACACATTGACAATGAAATAGCATGCAGTATCACAGCCTTGAGAGAGTTTGTATAAAGAACAAGTATATTATGTATGACTATATTTTCCAAAACAAACACATATTTGGTATATGTTCATTTACTTTTTAAAATATGTATTAAATACATATTGAATAAAAAACGTAAGGATTTTTCATCTTCTAAGAAACAGCTATTAGTAGCATTTCATTTGCATAGACTCTGGTGTCTAAAGTTCGATATAACATGCTAGGGGTGTGATTATGTGATAAAAAGCTTTTTTTTTTTTTTTCTTTTTCATTAGGACACCCTAGGTATCAGCTATTTGCTAAGTTTTGAGTATAATCCTTGTTGCAGGTAGCAATTTCTTCCCGTAAATCCTGTATCTAGACTGTTATTAATAACAAGCCCTTCTCATCTTGTCACTGAGAATTAACTAGCAGAACAATTTTTAATCTTTATAGAAAATGAAACAACACTGAAACTGTACTTATATGTAGAGACTTTGAGTTGTAGCTGTACCAAAAGGATAATTAGAATGATTGTGTAAACAGAACTATTCAATATTTCCTTTTATATGATTTACCCTAATTAAACAGACTTTCAGTGTTAATTGCCTAATAATTATTGCAGATTGGTAGGATGGTGTTTTCATGAATACTCTCAAATTTTGCGTATATCAGCTTCAGATATCTGTCTTTCTTTTACACTTCTTCAGCATTAGATAGCTCCAGAAAGACAGAAATGTCCACCTTCTTGACAAAAGTCAAAGTCTCATAACATCCAGTCATCTTTTCTTTTTTTTTTCTTTCCCTAGACACTCTGTAAATGAGTAGGGGGAAAGTACAGGTTTCAAAGGTTCTTATTAATATGCATTATCTGGCAATTACTGAGTTCAGAATGTCATTCTCTAAAGTGATACTCTGAAATAACTTTGATGCTCTTTGACTTCTTAAATTGTTTAAAATCTGTATGTGTGCTATAAAGCTGATTACTAGATATTCAATAAGCTAAATATTTATTTGAAAATAATACTTCTATTTCTTCTTATATGTGAAATTTAGCAGAAACTCTTAATTATATATATATATATTTGTAAGGCTTTTATCCCACAAAAGAAGATCAGAATTATTATTAAAGAAGTTAGGAAAATGAATGTCTTGTAGATACTTACTCCAAACCTTTATCAAAAGAAAAAATCTATCTCATGTACACCTCAGTTCATAGAGCTCTGTTGCCTTGGATATTCTTCTCCTTAACCTTTAAAAATATTTAAAAACTAATAGTTCTGTATCATAATTCAGAATATTCTTGTGAAGGTAACAAACTGGATTGAATAAAACAGTTCTTGTATTTTTGTATTTTGAATCACTGGATTTTGCAGTGTTTTTACATTGTTTTATTCTGTTTTACACTGAAAATCTAATACTTTGTCTACAAGTACACATATTTTGTGGTATTCAATCATTTTTGTTCTGGTTCTACTTTTTGCTGGATAATGATAAGTACAAATGATAAAGAACTATACGATAGTAAGCACATGAAGACATATCGTAGGTTTTTTTTAAAGAAAGGAATATTCAAGACTTCTGTATATCCATAGACTGTACAAGTTTTAACCACAACTGCATAGAGAGGTCAGCAGCAAATAAAGTCCACATACCTTCATATCTGGAGTATGGAACTCTTACACATGTTTGTCATGCATTCACATCACACTCTGTTCCTTGCAGGGTCAGAACTTAACTGGGCCTTGTACAATCTGACTCAAACATACTAAAGAAGGCTCTTGTGCTTATCCAAATGCTAAGTGAGTTTTGTGTTCAGACATTTGCTCGTAGTTAGCTATCTTAGGACCTGCCATCACCAACACACATATTGTACATCACTGAATTTGAATAAACAGAAAAACTATCATAGCAGTTTGTATCTCCTTTAGAAAATAAACAACAATACAGCACTGATGGTGTAATTTGATAACCATAATGGTTACACCAAATATCCAAATTGGATGCAGATTTATAAATTTATGGAGTTACATCAGTTATTTCAGTTACTTAATCATTTCAGTTTGAATACTGTAGTAGCTGGTTAGAAAAATTATGTTTAAATGACATTTCAAACAAATATATTTTTTTTCACATTTTTAATGTGTGGCTGTCCTGGTTCCAGTTAGGACAGAGTTAATTTTCCTCCTAGTAGCTGGTAGGGTGCTATGTTTTGGATTAGGATGAGAAGAGCGCTGATAACATGCTGATGTTTTAATTGTTGCAGAGCAGTGCTTACACCAGGCCAAGGACTTTTCGGCTTCTCGCTCTGTCCTGCCAGCGAGCAGGCTGGGGGTGCAGCAGGAGCTGGGAGGGGACAGACCCAGGACAGCTGACCCAAACTGGCCAAAGGGGTATTCCATACCATCTGACGTCATGCTAAACAATATATAGGGGTGGCTGGCTGGGGTGGGGGGGCCGGCTGCTCGGGGATAGGCTGGGCATCGGTCAGCGGGTGGTGAGCAATTGCATTGTGCATCACATGTTTTCTTACACATTATTATTGTTAATACTATTACCATTATCACTATTATTATTATTATTGTTATTATTATTTTCCTGTCTTAATAAACTGTCTTTATCTCAACTCACAGGCTTCACTTTCCCGTTTCTCTCCCCCATCCCAGAGAGGGAGGGGGGGAGGGTGAGCGAATGGCTGTGTGGTGTTTAGCTGCCAGCCGGGTTAAACCACAACAGTGGCACAGAGTTGTCATTCTCTGCCAAAGCTCCCTACCAGCAGGGTAGTTACTAGTTTACTGAAATAGCCTTGATCAGCTCCATCTAGACTGTTATAGAACTTTAAGTCATGCCCCACATTGCATCAGACTCTGCACCAGAATTCAATCAGCATAATATAGCTGTGAAGATGAATCCAGAGAAAAAAGAGTCACAACTCAGTGATTTCTGTATCATCAAAGAGATGAAATTAGGAATGTAAACCTGCCAGAACTTCAAAAATACCCAAAGTCTACCTTTAAAGTTAAATATTTGTATAGGTGCATTTCTAACTGTAAGCAAACTTTGAATCGGAAGGCTTTGGTGAAATAAATGAAGTTTTATTTGTAACTCAAGTTTCATATTGTGAGAAACACTCCGTAGCCAATAACTTAGGCTCAGGCGAGGATCTCAGTGAAGCAGTAATTTATTCACGATTGCAATGGCAGGCATCCCACAAGCAGGAGCGCACCTACTGGTTCCAAAACACAGTTTATATACTTTTTAATGACAGGACCCTCCCCTGTTTCCCCACTGAGTGGGTAATCCAGGTTCACAATCTATCTGATGCTTCACAGACAATGCATGGCCTTCAGTTGCCGGCCTGTTAAATTTCAAATTTCTTTTGACTTTTTTTACTGTTTGAAGTGGTAATGTTTCTTCACTTACCTGACTTGACTTAACACCGTGATTTTCACCTAATTGTCCTAAGGAGTCTGGTTGTCTGCATTTTACAAGGTCGCCTGCTAAATTTTCTTATCACTGCAAGCATATCTCAATACCCCATTCCTCACCTTTAAACAATGTAACTGCAAAAACAACATTTTTATTCCCACAATATCTCCCCATAAGACAGTCTAAAAGGTTTGTTCCTACCTTAAGCAGGACTTTTAAAGGTTGTCCATGGCTAATGGCTAATACAAGTTAAAAATAAGTACCTATTTCTTTTGTTGGCCTTTGCCGTGGGCAAACCAAAGTTTATGGAAAATGAATATGAGTAATTAATAGTGTCTTCTCCTTTATCCCAGTATAGAAAACTTTTTATTTCCCACAGAAGAGAAAATAAACTGCATTAAACAAAACAGATAATAGCTGTAGTAGTTTGAAATGGAGGATATGCACAGTTGAAACTGGAGCTAGTTATGCTTACATTCATTCTTCATGAGAGAGGGAGTTAGGAGAACATAATAATTTACTAACTTTTAGAGAATTTACTAACTTTTTAGAAAAGGGGGGACTGAGAGAGGGAGTTAGGGGAATCTTATCAGAGATAGAGTGCTGACGGCATGAAACTAGGACTAACTATGGTGCTTGTGCAAATTAATTAAAGCAAGAAGCCTTGGGCCCCTTTACCAAGGTCAGTCTCTTAATAAGGGTGTGAGCCTATCTTAAGAAACTGGTAGAAACTGGTCCTGTGGATGGACAAGATCCAAGAAGCAACTGAGTCTGCGCAGAGACAAGAGGTCAACTAGCGGTGATGAGGAAGAGTCATCAATCTTCATCCCCACGACCCCCGACGACCACCACCAGAATACACTGCGCAAGCGCAGATGGGAGGAGTTTATGGAAATGACTCCTTGGAACTAATTTTAATACGAAGCGGGGACAGGTTATGAATATGTATAGGCGTATTGTGAAACTTCATGCATATGTAACTCTTTACTGCATATAACCAAGGCAAGTTGCCGCGTCAGGTGCGCACGACTTTGGCGGGACTACCCCCCCCCGTGCTGCCCAGCGCTGAATAAACATACCTACTTTACAATCTTACTGATTGTGGAGTCCGTTTTCCGCAAGTCATTCAGGTGAGTGCTGCAAACTAGGAAAACAAAAGAATTTAAAGGGTTCTACCTTGTACACCTCAGGGTTATGAGGGAATAACAAAGCCATGAGCAAGGCTGTTCAAGATGATGCTTTATAGTACATGATACAAAAAAAATGTACACAAACAGAGACACTGACTGTCTCCTGTAAAGCTGTAACCAATGCAAGGTATGCAGCATTGAGAAGCTGTTTGATAGATTGTCAACACACTTGTCACAGTGCAGCAATACCTCATGACTGCTCCTGCCCACAGGATTAAACATATACAGCAAGCATTGTTAAATGGTGGTTCTCAGTGGGAGAAAATGAAAATCTAAACATTACTTCATTGCATCTTATTGCATTCATAGACACACATAAAGCGTCTGTGTCTGGGCCTTGTGCTGCTTTAACTGTACTCCAGGCTACTTGCCACTCACCTATGCTCTCTTTGGTGACACAATTGCAGATTTACTTATTCTCTTGATGACAGTACACATCCCCCCTGCTATGTAAAAGCCTATTAGCACAGGTACTCAGCAAATGGTGTCAGGAAAAATCTGGGCTGTATGGAAATCAATGAGAAAGCTTTTCATTGATTATAGTGAACCTTGCAAAACAGGGTTCTTACACTTTAGCTTATTGCATTTCTTTTCATCAGCATTCAGGAGCTGAAAGGATTGATCTCATGACACCTCTTATTTTTAATTTACTTATCATGGAAAATCCTTTAATTAAAAGACATTGTTTGGCAAAGAAAAAATTGTGGGAACTTATTTGTGGAATGAAATTGCTGTATTTACTATTCCTGTACACCCTGTCTTACTGGAAAAGTAGTTAGGACATTTTTGCATGTATTAATATACATTTAATAAATTTCAAAACAGGCTGAGGACATGCAGTTGCAAATACTTTCTTAGTCTTGCTTGCTGTGAGCATGTGGAAGGGATATACTATTCATAATATCATATTAAGCACCATAACACACACAAAAAAATTAATGACCACTGAAATACATCTCTTTTTGTTTAGTATACTCAATACTGTTCAGTGCTTAGTGCCCTAAACAGTTTCATTCTCGAAAATAAATCACAATTTTTCACATTTATTATTTGATTAATGTTGTTATTTATTTTAACAGAGTAAAAATAATTTTATTCAAATTCATTTTAAATAAGTAATTTGATCTGTTTGATAAAGAAACAGTAGAATACTAATAGAAAAGTGCTATTTAGGACATTTAAAAGTTGGTTCATTTATTTGATTGATTGATTCTTGGCATATTCTAGTATTTCACTGAAGATTAAAGAGACAATTCTAAACTTAAATAGAAATATAAACCATTGAAATTACCAGTGAAAAATAAGAGTTAAAAAACATTCACTCTGAGACATCAAAACTGTGTATTTCAAATAATTTGATTTCTATCTTATTATTTTATTATTTATTATTTTTAGTATTTATTAATGTATATACCAGCAAATACTTTTACTTAGTGTATAAAAATTTACTTTTATGTATACTCTACTCTGAACTTATTGGTTTTGCTCCTTTGTTGTTAGTGATATACCTTTATGAAATATTTTATATTCATATACTGCATTTAAAATAAACCCTGTACCATTTAAAATACTTGAGCCAGACTGATTCTGAAAATTATTATACAGGATAATGAAAGGTAGTGTTTTAATTCTGGGCCTGATGAAAGACCAGGATATTTCCACTGATTGAGTATCAGCTACATACTGTGATGTCTTCCTAATTGATTCCATCCATCACTTACAACTTAAATACTTGCTTTCAGTTGGTCACTCCAGACTCCCCTCACAGTCAACAGAAAGAAAAAGAAAAATGTTGGCTGTGATTCATATGACTACAGGTGGTGATTCATATGACTACAGGTGATATGATTTCTGCCTAAGGATTCAAACTGTAAATTTTCTCATCCTATAGTCCACCAGCACTTCCAGATGTAGATGTCTAGATTTTAAAGATAAACACTATCGCATCAGATGAATCCTAGCCTCAGTACATCTTCTGTATTCAAGCTATTTAAAAAGAAAAATGTACAAATTCTATAGACCTTCATTGACTCATTATAAGGGGAAATAGCCAATGACTCATGCTTTGAAGCACAGAGGGATGCAGCATGGCAGTGAATAACTTTTAGTGACTATAGTGAAGCTCTGAAGAATGCGGATTTCTATTTTCCAGATAGATTCCCAGTTTCTTTTAGTATTGGCACTAAGTTGCATCACAGTTGTGTAATTGCTGCAGAAAGTACCTTTTATACATTGTTTACCTCTTCTTCAAAGTAGTAGAGTCCCTATCCCTGGAGGTATTTAAGAGACATATAGACATGGCACTGCAGGACATGGTTTAGTGATGGGACTGAGGTCTGGTTGATCGTTGGCCTTGATGATCCTGAAGGTCTTTTACAACCTAGATGATTCTATGATTCTAAGGTACAACAGGACAGAAAGGTCTGGCTCTTGGAGCACCATGGAATGAATACAGGCCTTCAAAGGAGGAGAACTTAATTTGGTTCATGTTTAAAGTAATTTTTAGCTCACTGCCAGGAAGTCAGTGTAGAGCTGTAGAAGAATTATTTAGATTTTGCTCACACTTTTTTTTTTTTTTTCTGAGACCCACAATACTTAGACTTGATTGAAAAATAGATTGTTTTTAATGCACTAATAACGAACTAGGAAATTTGCAAAGACTGTAAAATTATGAAGAGTGACACATTTCCTGCCAAATAGGTGCAAAGACCTTAAATACATCTTCTAATCTAACTTTCCACATTTACAGTAACAGGTACCTTTCATTCAAAGTAGAGGTAATCTTAGACCTTATTAGGTTTTCAATGCAATATGAATCATACTTTCCTTTCCCCATCCCCAGCAATGGAAATATGAATTTGAATTATTGGAATAAGAAAATTATAGGTAATTTATGTTTGTTGTAGTCTTGTTTCTATGATTTTGAGAAAAGATGGCCATAATTTGTAGCCCTGGTAACAGGAACTGCACATCCATTTGTTAAAGCTGACCCAACAAACTGCTTGTCCCTCTGGATTTTCACTGGAGGGAGAAAAAAAAAAAAAAAGACGACGAAAAAGAGATTAACTCATCATTTGGCTATTTTCTTCTTGTTGTTATTGTTTAATTATTCAGGTAACATTAGAGAATTAAATATTATAAAATGAATTAATAACTGCTTCTTCTGAGCTATTTTTGTCTCAATTTTAACGAAAAAAATAAGTTTTCTTTTAATTTTTTAATTTTTCATAAATACTTATATTACAAAAAAAATAATCACCATCCATTTGAGAACATGCTTGATTTCATCATATGTCTAACATCATCTATTCAGACTGGCACGTAAGAGCCTGCTAAACATTTCTTTACAATTGTGGCAAATCTGGACTCAGTAGTGGGAGAAATTACATGTGACCTGAAAAAATCCTAGAAGGACCCCATGTTTTTGTGAAAGATGTGAAACATGTCCCTCTGTTCTCACTGTAGTAAATAGAAATAAAAGTTATTTAAAGCTTATAAAAGGTGCTTAGTAACTTCTATCATCTTGTCCTTTGTTAGCAACAGTTTACAGCTGAAACATTGGTCTGTTAATTTCAATTGATTTGATGTGATGGAGCAGTCTGTGTTATAAATGCTGTTCCCTAAATCACACACGATTAAATAAAAAGCTTGTGATTTGTTGATGTGATACCAGTGCCCACAGGCTGTAGAGTTTGTCTTTATTATATACAAGCTTTTTTTTTTTAAAAAAAAAAAAAACAAACAAAATGTTAATGTCTCCACTTCTCTGTGATATATCTTTTGAATATCACTGTTGAAAATGTATCTACCCCCTGAAATATTCCCATTCTAACGACCACATTCCATTATCCACCTTTTTTTCTTAAGCACGTTGCTCTGTATGTGAATCTAGTGTACCTTTTACCTATTACCTCCCTGCATAAATCCAATTTCTCAGCCATTTTGCACAAAGTAGTGAATTTCACCCTCAAATCCATTTAATACGTATTTCTTACCTAAGCAACTGAGACATCACTATATTTTGCTAGCCAGAAGAAAATTCATGCACCTCTGCACAACCCTTTATACATAATATTTTTCAGGTAAATAAGACAAAAACAAAAGCAAACAAACAAAAATAAAACCAGAATCCCTGTATTGATAGACAGATTTGTCCAAGGCTATTTACTTGCACTGTGTTAGGTTTGTATTGAATCACTGGATATCATACATTTCCAAGTCCCTAATACCAGTTAATGGCTGATCATAGCTTCCAGAAAACTTTCTAAGACAAACTTCTTTAGAATAAAATCAAGTTAGAGCCTCTTTATGTAATGGAATGCCATATGGTGCTGCTGCCAACACTGTAAAATCGGTGTATCAGCCTCCTGGAGACCCAGCTGCCTACAAAAATTTGTCTTAATTTCAGTGCAGTTCAATTTCATGATGGCAACATTCAGGGACAATGCACAAGAAAGGAAAACAACACTGATTTAGCTATGCAATTTCTTAAACTGACAGTTTTATTTTTTTAAAAATAAAGCACAAATCTATCCAAGAACTAAGCATCCCTGTTCCTTTAGCTGCAGCACGGATTCAAGACTTAGGTTGTGTTTTCAAGGGAAAAAAAAAAAAAAAAAAAAGAAAGAAAGAAAAAAAAAAGACTGGCCTTATTAAACTGCTTACCTGGCTACTGAGAAGAAACTTCCCCGTTTGCACAGAGAACTTTCCCCTTTAAACAGCCTGTAACTCCTTTCAGCTCTCTGCGCTTATGCTGCATATTTTCCAGCTCTGACATGAACATGCACCCTTTCAGATTCTGGGCAGAGAGTTGTTCAAAGTCAATGGCCCTGCTGCTAGCAAGCCCATTGATCCACTGGTGTAGGGCCATTAAGTGTTGATGGCCCTTGATTGCTCTATCAAAGCTTCCCAGCTATAGTCTCTTCACTAAGTGTCAACCTCCTGCTTTAAAATGAATGCTCTAGGCTGCACTTAATGTTACCTTCAAAATGAAGTGTAAAACACAACAGGGTATTCAAAAAAAAAAAAAAAAAAGGGAATTATACACTGACAGCGACGTAAACCTAGACCCTCATCATCTTTCTTGTCAATTAAAAGAATGTAGGTTACTCTTTTTGTCAATTAAAATACTTTAAAATCTAACAAAGAAAAAGAAGAGAGTTTGAAAGACTACAGTAAGTGTGAGAATGGGACAGTGAAGTGCATCTCTGAGAAAATGGATGGATAATAGTTCTCTGACTTCATAGCAAAAATGACAATCTGTTACTAAGGCTGAGCTAAATGAAGGGCTATAAGAATCTCAATTATAGTCAGCCATGTGGCCAAGCTATTGTAAGAGTAAAAGTTGTATATAACAATTTTTAATGAGCTCAGTTCATCTCACTGTTTGGCACAGTGCGTAGGAGTACTGATGACTTGCACACTCAATCGATGAGTAAATTATCACAATAAATTATTGATTTATTTCATCCCATTTCACCCAGTCAAGCGTATAATTACTCACAGTTCTGTAAAAACATAGACTTATTAAAATCAAAATATGTATGTAATCACCATTGCTTTTCAGATTAGTTTTAATCTGTTAACTAATAATTTGCAGGTTGATATTCCAACTAAAATAACCCTCCCTTAATTGAAAGCACAGACATATATCAAAACAACAAACGGATTTTATATTTTATCCTCTAAATAGTTGCCAGATGCTCAGCTGGTGTCACCTAGTATAGCTCTATTAAAGACAATGTCAATTTATACCAGCTGGTCCATATGACTACATGCCTAGGTGAAAGTGAAATTTTGTTATTTCTATACAGAGTTCTTTGTTCCACTTACTTGATTCTTCTTTAATGATAGAAAATTAGAGTCAGCTGCATATGTTGTTTTGGTTTAAAAATAAAATATACAGCCTAATGTTGCCTTTATATTTGTCAAAAGAACAACATTTCCAAACAATATGTAGAAAGGGAAAGTTATTTCCCAATGAGATGACACAGTTCTCAATTGAGAATTGAGTTAGAAATGCAAGTTAAAAAAAAATATATGAGGAAAATTCACAGGAAACTAGAAGGACTAAAAACTCAGAGAAGAAAATTTCATGCAGAAAGAATTTCAGTAATAAGCTGTTGCAGATACAATGATCTGAATTCTCAGGTGTTTGTATATATCGTGGCTTTTCCTCTGTGTGTTCAAGACTGACATGGATATATACAATAGACCAGTCTATCCTAGTCTTATATATGAGTTTTGGCATGTAGCTTCTTGTTACTGCTTTGCAGTTCCTTCCAAGTTGCTTTTATGTCTCATTTTGATATGCAAATGAGAGAAGCTGCCAAGGCGTCTTGGCAGAAAAGGACCTAGGAGTCTTGGTGGACACAGAGTTGAACATGAGCCAGCAATGTGCCCTTGCTGCTAAGAAGGCTAATGGTATTCTTGGCTGTATTTGTGTTGCCAGCAGGTCAAGAGAGGTGATCCTTCCACTCCCCATCACTGGTAAAGCCACATCTGGAATATTGTGTCCAGTTCTGGGGCCCCCAGTACAAGAGAGACATGGACATACTGGAGATAGTCCAAAGAAGGGCCACAAAGATGACTAAGGGATTGGAGCAGCTTTCCTATAAAGAGAGGCTGGGCCTAGAGTAGAGAAGGTGGGGTGGGATCTCAGCAGTGTATATAAATACTTGAAGGATTGCAATGAAGACAGGATGCAATGTAGACAGAAACAGGCTCTTTTCAGTGGTAACCAGTGCAAGGACAAGAGGCAATGGGCACAAAATGAAACACAGGAGGTTCCATCTGAACACCAGGAAACACTTCTTTACTGTGTGGGTGACTGAGCACTGGAACAGGTTTACCAGAGAGGCTGTAGAGTTTGAAAATCTCTTTGGAGATTTTCAAAAGCTGTATGTACACAGCCCTGAGCAACATTGTCTAGGTGTCCTTGTTTGAGCAGGTGGGTTAGAGCAGATGACCTACTAAAGTCCCTTCCAACCTCAGCAGTTCTGTGATTCTGTGTTTCTCATCCTTGAATAGTTCACACAGAACTCATAAAACTATTGTGTGTGCTAATAAATGGCAAATATTAAGGGCTTTCCTTTATAAGTAGGTAAATAAGTGAAATGGCTTGAACAAAGTCAGGAGCAATATTAAATAAGAAACAATTAGCCATGATAGAACAACACTTATGTAAACAAATCAAAACAAGCAAGCTGCAGACACATCTGAAATGGATCCTGGAACATACTTCAAAGCACTCAGCAAAACAGCTGTCTGGAAAGAAAAGGAAGACTAATACTTTATTCACTTAAAATTAGCAGATGAACTTCACAGTACAGAATGCAATTACTTGATCTGTAATTTGGCTCAGTCACACCCCAGTTATGTGACGGTAGTATAGATCTTCTGTGGCCACAAACAGGCAAACTTAGTCTTATTATTTACAGAGCTGTACTAGGGTTACAGTATCTGCTTATAATTTTTGTGAATACTTTATAGACTATTCTGATGCTTAAATTGCAAAGCAGCTTGAAGATCGGTACATTAAAATTTTACAAAGGTGAAGCAAAAAGATTATTTTAAAATTTCTTCTGGGAAATGTTTATTTGTACATTCAACATTACAATATAAATTACTGTTAAGTGAGTTAAAAGTTCTAAACAAAGAGCATACCAAATGCTCAAAAAAAATCTTTTTTTTTTATATCATCACCTGTCCAAGAGACATCTCTCCATTGTTTTTTTGTTGTTGTTTTGTTTGTACTGTAGCTGCTAGCTAGTGAAATATTACATAATACAGGCCCACTTCTCCTCTGTTGAAAATAATCTCTGCCTTCGACTAAGCTCACCAAATTAAGATCAGCAGTCCGGCATAGAATGTGGACCTCAGATGCCATAACATTGATTAAAATGATTTTTTGAAATATATTTTGGCAATTGAAACTCGGATGATTTGCAGATTTTGCAGTGGAAGAACAAGAAAAGAGAAGGGGGAAGGGAAGGGAAGGGAAGGGAAGGGAAGGGAAGGGAAGGGAAGGGAAGGGAAGGGAAGGGAAAAGGGAAGGAAGAATCTGCTATTGGATGACTACTCTGACAAGATGTTTTTCTGTTACTCTGCTATTATGTCTGCCATGCATTGGACACTGTAATGTAGTCTGTAGTGCCTGTAGGTTTCCTCAGGTTGCAGTTTATAATGTTCTCTGTGGTACTCATTATACAGCCTGCAGCCACTAAGAGTTGCTGAACATGTTTTTTGAAGTTCAGTATTTGAGTCTTACTTGCTCCCTGACAGACATTGAAAATGCTGTCTGTGGAGTCAGCCCATTCAGTCAGAAAATATAGACATACCTAGTGGTAAATATGTAGGTTTTCTTGAGATTTTCTTAGAAACCTACGTAACTTTGTTTTGGGAAAAAAAAAAAAATATATATATATATATATGCACATTTCTCAGCTGGAGGGACTGCATGGAACAAGCTCGGGAGATAGTGAAATGTTGGCACAGGAAAGGCAGAAAAGATTTGCTTTCCAGAGGTTGTTTTACAAAGTTTAACTGGGAGAACCATCTAACCTGACACTGTAAAATTTTGAAATGGGAGCATATAATTAGTAAAATGTAATTAGATTTGTCTGATGTGAAAACTGGAGGAGTCATCATTTTCAAAGCAAATAATTAGTGGATCTATATTTCAAACATAAAGTCTAAGGAGTACAGTGTCTGCAATATACATTAATGACTATAATCTTCTAAATACGTGTCCGGATATTTCTGGGGGAGTCAATAAAACTGTTACAGGGAGTTGTCATTTTTCACAGTATTCTAGTTAGGGAGTGTAAATGTGGTGTGATGAGTGAGGAGCTGTCACTCATGCATGGGAGTGTTTTTTTAAATGTTGTACTCTACTAGGACATTTTTATTTTTTACTGCTACATTGCAGCAAGGTGAAAAATGATATATAGCATTAAGGGATGGAGGCTGTTTGTAATTGAGTGTACAAATGTTAGGGAAATAAGAGTAAAAAATAAAACACTTAATGATCTATTTGTGTGAGAGCAGTCAGGCCTGCACAGCAATACTTTTGCTAGTATTAATAGGTCAACATTAATGATATGTCCTCTGCTCTAGAATTAAGCTCTCTACTAGGGGAATATATGCACCTCCCTAACAATGTTTTTTTTTTCTTCCTAGTGTGTGGATTTTGTTCTTTGTTCAATGCACAGTAAATGACTTTTGCCACTATAAATATTGTATGTCTGCTTCAAGACATACATAATAATGAGTTTTATAACTGTATATATTTTTAAAGGGGCACATAATAAAAAGAATGGTCAGAAATTATGTGCCCACATGTAAAAATCAAGGTAAGCATAATTCATTTTTCAGCTTCCATTTATATGTAAAATATCATGTCTCTTTCTTATGCTATTTTATACATTTCAGAAAACTCAGAATATGTTTATTGGTGGAATTGTGGTTTGTACATTATGAACGACAATGTTTTATTCTGAAGATTCCACATTTGTATGAACTATTCTATATGTACCCCCTTGATGTAACCGAATGGGATTAAATTTTCAGCTATACATTTTACAGAAACATTCGTATGTTTTAGAGAAATTCTAAATCTCTAAAAGCAAATAGTTGAGAAAACAAATGACCTACAAGTTCCAGCCACTGAGGTGGTAATCAAATCTATAACATCATGTCTTGAAAGAGAATCATGGGATTGCGCATTAAATACGTGACATTATTTTCTTTGCTCCCAAAGAGAATATGACTTTCCTGCACAAAACATTCAGACTGTAGTTTGTGTCCTGTGCTCTCAGCCTTTCAAATTGTTTAAGACTTTAAAATTTAATCAAGGGATTTCTTAATGGAGGCTGAGGAAGAGAAACATCAGAAATACATTTGACAAAAGGGTAACAAATTTCTACTTAATTATTTACAATGGCCCTATGCTGCTACTTAGAGACACAAAGTAGTCCGACTCCTGAGCATCAGATCCAACAGTCTGGAAGGACAAGGGCATCAATTCATCCTCACATCATGCAAACAGTTTTCAAGATTGCATCTTGTTGATCTTGATGAAATTACAAGTCTAAAATCTGATGCAGCATGCCAGTAATTTATGATCACAGGTCACTACAAGCTGAATGTTTTCAGGGCACATCAAGCCTGCTTGTCATTTGCATGCAACTCATTTCATCACCCAAAATATGTTTTTCATCAGGCCACTGGGCAGACATTTGCAGTTCTGGAAGGCATGTATTTAGAAAAAAAATGACCTCTTTTTATCCATCACAACATTAAAACAAACATCACTGCAAAATGTAATATTAAAGCAATTAACCTATTATCTCCAGGTCAGGTGTTTGCTATTTTGCCATTTACAGAATGACAAACTCTCCCACTTGGCTGCTGATGTTTGGACTGGGCCAGCTGTCTGTTCTTTCTAAATGCTGTTTCAGTTGATTATGTGACTATGAAGTGCCCTTCTTCCTGCCATTTGAGATTACTCCTAGTTAACTCCCTAGATGAGCATTTTTCCCTATATTGCCTATTCAAGAAAAAGAAATGAGAGGCAGATTATGCAGCTATTATTTTATATTTTTCTCACCCTGTAACATTTTGGAGAAGTTAGCTTTTCTAGAGGAATCTGTCTCACTCCTAATATACTAAGAGACAAAAATAAAATAAAATAAAATAAAATAAATAAAATAAAATAAAATAAAATAAAATAAAATAAAATAAAATAAAAACTCTATTTCATTCTACTTCCTGTTTTCGATATCTTTGACATTGTTATTACTGATGCCATGCCACTCTCAGAGTTCACAGGATTCCCATAAGAATAATGATTTAAAAAAGAAAGGCAACATTTCTCAAAACATTTATAAGTTAAAGACTTAATTACAGAAGTATGCCAAGCTCTATATAAACTTAGTGGAAAAAGTTTAAATATTTGAAAAATTCTGATTTTGGGGTGTGGAAAGGAGGTTGCAACAGGATTAGAATATACTTGCGCTAGCTTGGACATCTTCAATCTACATCTGTGTCAGTCATCCTCAGTTCATTTGCAAACAGTTCCAGAAGTGAAATCATCCTACCCAATGACAGTCACATAAGATAAATCAGAAAAAAAAAAAAAAAACATAAGCAAAACAAAACAAACAATCAAGGAAATACTCCTGGGGGTTCCCATTTCTTTCTAATGACTCTGAGGGGAGATAGGATGATTTATTCAGATTTAGGCATAATGATGATTCTCTGACATTATCCAGGATGTATCCTGCATTAAGCATATATCTATTCTAAGGGCAGACTGCCAAGTGGGTCAAAAGTTTGCTGTGGCATACTTGGTACACAGATGCCGTATATCACAATTTGCTCTAGCTAGATAGCTACCATGCTGCAGATATCTTGCTTCTATTCTAGAAAATATCAGTGGAAAGTTTTACATGGGTATATAAAAGTGTTTTAACTCAAGGGGAAAATAGAATAGAATAGAATAGAATAGAATAGAATAGAATAGAATAGAATAGAATAGAATAGAATAGAATAGAATAGAATAGAATAGAATAGAATAGAATAGAATAGAATAGAATAGAATAGAATAGAATAGAATAGAATAGAATAGAATAGAATAGAATAGAATAGAATAGAATAGAATAGAATAGAATAGAATAGAATAGAATAGAATAGAATAGAATCAGCTCTTCTTCCATAACACTAGCAAAGCTGTCACACAGACTTTTAATCCAGGTCATATAATTTCCTCCAGAAACATTTTCTGTAACATTCATGGGAGATGAAGGTATAAAAAGCATTCAAGTTTGTATTGTCACCTATAGGAGGAAACCAAATTAGTCTTCCATTAGTATAAACTTTGTACCTTTTGTGACTGAGACACCAAGTATGCTTGGACAAATAAGTTATTCCTAACTTTGTAAATGCAAGCAGTAATTACAAGAAAAATAAAACATTTTTTTCTGTGTTCTGTTTTCCTAAAATACATGCCTATCAAGCTCTGAGCAATAGTACCAATTAAACTAACCATAAAAGCTTAGCATTTAATGTTGAAACAGATAATAAGGGAACACAAGTGAAACCTTTCAGGGGAGTGAGGACACTGAGGGTGAGTCATAGCACCTGGAAACATCTGTTGATTCTGTATGAGATTTAAAGGACAAATTACCTACAGATTATAAAAATATAATTTTATAATGGATACAGCAACTTGGGTGCTGCAGTGCCATGCATTTGTTTTATAGACTGCTGAATAATTCAGTAATGAATTTTAAAATTAGAATATGTTGCAAAGGACAATTAATATTACATGAAGCATTGTTGAACTACATGATATCAAAATTACATCTGTTATAGGGTGTTTCTTCCAGTAATGGTCAACTATGTTTGTACATAGTCACTGCTTTTCTTAATTGTAAGTATTTTAGTGATGTTCTGGAGAGTTAAGTCAACAGATGTTATATAGTATATAGCTCTTCCAGATGGTGAGCACTCTGAGTTTAATAGCCTAAATCAGCTAATCAGCTTTTTTCTTTCTTTTTTTTCCTCATCAATACCTAAAGCAGCACTACTTTTTTTTTTTTTTTTTTCCCAGTGTGCCTTTAGAAAGATGTCAAACACTGAAGCTTTAATTATGTAAATTTTTACTTGGTTATGGTACATATCTGATTTTCCCTGAATTTCCCCAGGAAAAGGTTTGCTAAGTGGGAAAACTACTCCTGTTTAAGAGAAAAAGATCCTGTTCCTTTCTATATATGACCAAGTGTTACCATTTTTACCTTTTAGACTGCCATGTTTCCATGTCATCATCAGACAGAAACACAAAACTTTCTGAAACAGTGAGTGGACCACAAAACTTCCTCTGTGTTGTTAGAATATAGAAGAAAGATATCTTACAAAATAAATTACTTTTTACTAATATAATATACAGTATTATTATATAAGGATGATTTTAGCCAGTCTTTCTTGCTATTATTTATATTCGTATTTTTTTCATATTCTGTTAATGAATACAGTCTTCATAATATGACAGAATTACTGAAACAGTACTGCAAGATGCTGACAGACTTTTTAATTAGCATTTTTAAAGTAATAGAAGTGATTGCTTCTGACCCTTTTGGTTCAGAAAGGCATGACCCCTGGCACAGTACTGTTGAAAACAGATACCACTAACTACTTTCCTTATTGAAGCCTAATTATAGAGATGTAAGTATCTGCTTTCCCAAATATAAACCTACATTCATTTTGCTGCAGTATTATTGTCAATCTCAGCACAGCTGTGAAATGTAACAAGCCAGCTTGCTGTACTGATAAAGTGAAGAACTGTATGCTAAAAAACAGTAAAAATTACATTAAATCTCAGATTTTTGGTTGTTTGTTTGATATTAAGTTCTGCATTTAGTTACCAGGTAACTACTTTGGACTACCTTCTGCTTCTCCAAAGTCCAGTAAATGAAGTTGACTTTGCAGGTTTACATCTAGGTACTTCACATGAATGTATACTGCTTCTTTCTTTCTCTCTCTCTTTCTCTCTCTCTCTCTCCCTCCCTCTCTCTCTCTTTCCTTTATTTTTCTTTCTTTCTTTCTTTTTCCTCCCATTCCTGCCTCAGAACACAAGGTCAGATCTCCACTCTTTCGTCCCTTGATGTGTACTCTCTAGCTGTAGCCATCTGTTTATTAACTACAAGCATTCTATAAAATGAATCTGAAAAATAATCTAGATTTTTCAGAGATACCAACTAGCACATTTAAAAACCAATTTCCATTTTCTGCAACCTAGTCCTGACAGTGAATTCCCTCTAGGTTCTGCCTATTTTGACCTTCCTCATTGAGCAAACATTGATCTTTTCCTTTGTTTCTTAAGTGAATAGTGAATGTTCCTCTGTTTCATGTATTTTGTCTGTGCTCCAAAGTCCTTGCTGATACAATTATTGTGGTAACACATCCAAGACTTTCTAAAAGCTGTTTTCTTTCTCCTGTCTGGGACTGAATGCATAGAGTATAAATCATTAAAGAATTGCAGTGCTAACAGAGTTCTAAATTTTGGAACCTGAACAGTCGTCTTTAGGATATTGCAAAGCTTATTCAGTGAAATAAGTTGAGTAGAAGGAAAAATCAGAAACACTTCCTCTTTTTTTTTTTCTAATGTCAATAAAATTTCTGAGATTGAATTTGTCCTCATTATTAAAGTTAGAAATATTATTAGTGCTTCAACTCAGAGAATAGCTCAAAAGCCTATTCAGATAATTTACCTACACCCTAAGTCCATATGTTCTTGGACTGATATGTGTGTGTGTATAAATATATGCTCACACAGAGAACAGGTGGCAGACTACACACACACAGTATGTATTCAGAGTTCAAATTCCTGGATGGGTTCCTTCCAGTTGTATTGCTGGTAGGTCTGCAGTTTGTAGTATGGTGGTTCACAGGTGCTGCTTAGTTACCATCTTTGTCTGGAACTAGATATACACCACATGTTTTAGCAGTGGTAACAAAAAAAATGTTTAGAAGTAAGTTATAAGATTGTTTAAAAACAGCTGAAGAAGAAAAAAGTATTATCATATCTCATTTGCTATTAAGAATATTTTGTCTTTTTGTGTATGTTTTTAAACATATCAAGAACCACTGCATCATCATATAGGTCTCAAATTTTAAGCCAGTGAGAGTGGGACTAACTTGAATATTCTATTATTATTGTTATTATAACCAGGTGTCTGGTTGATAGAGAGGAATAGGCACCTGTTTGAAGAAAGGTCTTTAAGACTAGTATTTTTGTTAACTTCAGGGATCAGACCATAAAAATAGCTGACGGTGGAAGAGTTAAATAGACATTGAGCTATGCTGAAGACACTAGAAGCCATATTTCTGACTAATACAGCAAACTAATTACCATGGCAGATAAATTGCTGACAGTCTTACATAAGTGTGTCAGGTTGTAGGTACATTATCTGAATAGGCTTTTGAGCTATTCTACGAATCATTCTAGGTAAGTTTATTGGTGAGGGAGAGAGAAGGTGGATGGTGCATGCTACACGTCTATGTGGACAAAGTCCATCCTTATGTCCTTTCATATACAGGATGCTTGTAGGTAACCCACAGTTCTCTGCCTTCCTGAATGTGAATACTTCCTATACTACATGTAAACATATTATATAGTTACGTATCATACAGATTATACAGTAATAATTATTTTGCATTAAAATTACCATAGTCATGATAGAAATGGTCAAGAATTCTAGATTTTGCAACTCATAACAATATTTAGTGGTCCTAAATTATAAGCCTCAGGAAAAAAATATTGTTTTCACATAGCCAAGGCCTGTCGTTCTTAAAGGCACCACTTGCCTTTAAGGTGCCTGCTTGCCAAAGGTGTCTATACAGTGTAGAATGTACCTAAAATAAAATATATGAGAGTGCCAGGGAGAAATAAAGAAGCCATAAAATGTCTCTACACATATTATTATATGTCTATGCAAGCAATACATAAAGCTCTATTGAACAGTGCACAGAATGGCCTTAATTTTAACTCTTTTATATTACATTCTAAATGGAAAAGGCATTAGCAATGTGTGTACTGTTGTTTAGTTAATACAGTTCTATTTCAAAGCATTATTGTTGCCTTCTAGATTTGAATTAGTGTCTCAATCTTCCTCCAAAAAAATCAGCTAGCTGTGACCATCTTTTTTTTTTTTTTTTTTTTTTTTTTTTTCCGTAGTGCCATATCTAGAGACAAATTAGTCTGGTCAGTTCAGAAATGGAAGTCAGCAAAACTAAAACCTAAGAGCAGAACCAAAAAATTGAGAACAGAGCAATGCTGAGAGTGCTGTGACATGGATAGATGTACAATGTAATCAGCATAACAAAAATAAATGCCATACTTCCAGCAGAAGAGACTACAAAATTTCTATCCATATAATATAAATGAAAACTCATGTTTACTATATTTCTGGACTTTAGCTTAAAAAATAAAATACTGATACATACAACACAAAATTAATAAAAGCCAAGTATAAAATCTATTACAGGAACAGAATAGTGCATAAATAAAACTGAGTCAATAGCTAACTGAAAGCCTCATATTACTCATTTGTTCACAAGCAGCACTAGATCAATCCACTAGATCTGTTCAACCCACTAGATCTGTTCAGCTGCAAGAGAGTCCATCACAGTCACCCCTGCACAGATATTTAAACAGCAAAACACACTACATACATTCCAAAAGTTCCTAAACTTCCACAGGATGCATCTTTCCTCAGCTGAATCTATCTAAAAAAAACATGGAGGAGAGGAGAAAACAAAACAAACACAAAATCAGAAAATTGTACCAAAATTACATTAAAGATTCAGTTTAGAAAGGAGCAGTGTATACACTGGTCAGGAACTTTATAGATCTTGTGAGAAAGAGATGCTCTGAGACACATACCTATACCCCACAATTTATTCAATGGGATAATAAATTCATGTTGGCTGAACCCAGCACCAAACAATAATCCCTTTGCAAGACAGAGATGTCTTTGACACTGCATTAAGGAGTGGAGTCAACTCTGTGCTTTCTTCTTATTCACGTCTTACCTGATTTGGGAGAACTAAATCCATTGCATTTATCCCAGCTAGTGTTAGATACCTAACTGAGCGTTGTTCCCCTCATCTCTTAACCAAATCAATGGGGATCTGAAACACCTATGGCAGCTCAGGTCCTATTTTAGCCACTTAGTTTAGCTGCCTCAAGTTAAGTGAAATGAATGCAGGCCAGATTACTTGCATAAAGATGGTCTCCCTTCAAGCATGAAAGTGTAGAAGGAAATCTATTTATTTGCCTATTTATGGGCAAAATTTTTGTCCAAGATGTTCAGATGTGTTACAAAAATGTGTGTGCATAAATATGGAGATGGCAAACCCTTGTGGTGCCTTAGCTGAAAGCTGAAAAACAGTGGTTTTAATAGGTAAGCTAAGGACAGATTAATATCATTTACTTATTATTATTATTTTTTTAATCATGTGTTATATATTTACAGAAACAGAATAACTCATCTAGCTTTAATTAAATGCAGTCTTTAAAGTACTTGCTTTCATAGTTTTTTACCATAAATGCAGATCATGTTTAGTCAGCAAAAGTGTGGTTTTTGTTTGTTTGTTTGTTTTCCTACAAACAATAAATGGCAATATCCACACAGTGATAAACACAGACCTGTCTTGGATACTATTCTTGCCCCCATTTCTGAATACTCTGTCAGGCAAATAAACAGTCTGTCTAAAGCTTTCTGATTTTCTGAAATGGTCTATATTTTGGAGCTGTGGCTCCTTTCTATGGCTAAGGTTGTAAGTACCTTCCATTATAAGCTCAATTAGATCCTTCTACCTAATTTTAACATCAGACTGTTCTATTAGAAATTTCTCTTGTGTGGTGTTCTGAAAGAAGATGATTTTTTCCCCCTAGAAAGTTTGAGGGTAATTGGACAAGGCATCTGTGAGATTTGAGAGGCTGTAAAATCAGTGGTAATTTGCATTTGCTACATTATCCTAATGTATTTCAGAACAGCATATCCCCTAAACAGCATGTTGCAGAAATGGCAAATGCATTTTTTTCTCTTATCTTCACTATGGAGTGAGGAGTTCATGAGCTTTACAGGACTTAGACAGAACTACCAGGGCTAGGAAAGAAGCAGAGCTTAAAAGGCTCCCAGGAGTTGGCCCACTATCAGAATTTTTGTTTAGCACATACTCAGCTAAATCAGACCTTTGGAGCATCTTCCTGCCTGAGACTACTTTTTAAAACAGAATTAGGAATAAATCATAGAATCATAGAATATCCCGAGCTGGAAGGGACCCACAACGATCATTAAGTCCAACTCCTGGCTCCACATAGGTCTACCCAAAAATTCAGACCATATGACTGAGTCCAAATGCTTCTTAAACTCTGACAGGCTGGGTGACTGCCATGACTACATCCCTGGGGAGCCTGTTCCAGTGCGTAACCACCCTCTCGGTGAAGAACCTTTTCCTGATATCCAACCTGAACCTCCCCTGTCTCAGCTTAACCCCATTCTCTCAGGTCCTATTGCTGGTCGCCAGAGAGAAGAGATTGGCACCTGTCCCTCCACTCCCCCTCATAAGGAAGCTGTAGACTGCGATGAGGTCTCCCCTCAGCCTCCTCTTCTCCAGGCTGAACAGGCCCAGTGACCTCAGCCGCTCCTCATATGTCTTCCCCTCTAGGCCCTTCACCATTTTTGTAGCCGTTCGCTGGACAGTCTTCAATAGTTTCACATCCTTTTTGTACCATGGTGCCCAAAACTGCACTACAGTGTAGAAATACTAGATTAAGTTTATCTTACTAAATATTACCTGCAACAAATTTTCTGATGTGTTTCTTTTTTAGAACATTTGGTAAGAAATGAACAATTTGAAAGTCATGAAACTGTAGAGTTCTAAAGGAATATTAACAAAACTTTAAAATTAGAAACTTTAGCATTCTGTTGTAAAGTACCAACACCTCACTTATTTCTTTTTCCTGCTCTTGATCACCATCAGGTATCTTTCAGATATAGTTCAAATACCATGTATTCACCTAGACTTGTAGGCCATGATCACCTACTAAGTAATGAAACACAACTGCAAAAACATAATGTTAAATTATAGGTATCACAAAGTAAATAAAAATTTTGTAAATTTAAGCAAAATGTAATCATATCATTCTGCTGTTCTATTCCCCTTTCTCTAGCTTATGAAGCATTTCCTATAAAGTCTTTAGAACACATGTATGAGCTACATAGGTTTATCTTTTTTTCACTTTCTAAAGTAGTTCTCAGACTTTTATTTCCACATTTTGAGAAGGCTAAGGAACAGATTTAAAGCAAGTGCCATATTACAAGCCTATGAACTGAGTAACTAAACATAGACATTGCAGGCTGAAGTCCAAAATCACCTTCTAATTTGTAATACAGATCAAAGTTTATAATATTATACACACTGTTCTTCATATTAATATTTTATATATCTTAGTATAGGTTTAATGTACTGTATTTCATATACTTTTCATTATTTTTCATAGAATATTTAATCATGTTACAGAGCAGAGATTGATGGTTAATTCAACTAGTATAGAAGACATAGAAGAAATTATTTCACCTGACTTCAGTGATCTAAAATTAAGTCTCCAGACATGAAGTAGTGGCCTTAAACTCTATTTATCTCATGAAAAGTGAGAAAACCCCCAGAAGGTAATTCATCCTATTTGAAAGCAAAGATAGATGGAATAAATTTCCTATGGCAATAAAATACTTTTTCTGTTTATTATTGATGGATTTAAAGATGAAGTTCAGTTGCCTCAAAATAGGAATTCTGCTTGATTTCAAGTGTTCTAGTATATCTGAAACATCAGGATGGTGTTGGCAGACATGACAAAAAAACTACATAGACTGCTTTGAAGCTGTTGCTGAAAGTGACACAGTGCATACCAAGACACTTTAGTAGAATGATTAAACTGAAGCACAGGAGGTTCTGGCTGAATATGAGGGGGCACTTCATTACTGTGAGGGTGACAGAGCACTGGAACAGGTCACCCAGAGAGGCTGTGGAGTCTCCTTCTCTGGAGATATTCAAAACCTACATGGATGCCATCCTGAGCAGCATGTTCTAGGTGATCCTGCTCAGCATGGGGGTTGGACTAGATGATCTTCAGAGGTCCCTTCCAACCTCAGCCATTCTGTGATTCTGTGATGGTAGAATGTTAATAAATTAAACATTTGGGGAACAAAATTCAAAGCAGCTGTCAAGTTTAGACTGTCTGAAATTAGGCAAAAGCATTTACATCGATGCTCACAGACATAAACATAGGCATAAATTATAGCTTTGTTAGTCATGTGACTTTGTATTTATTGTTTATTACATTACCTAGAGAACAGTTAGTACAGGTCTGTCAATGTGCATTACAGTTGCAGTATAGTTATACTGTTACAGAGATAAAACAGAGGTATAATGAGTGACTTATACATGAAGGAGAGTAAGCACAGAGAGGGGTTCTGATTCCCTCACTTGTGAAAATATCTCTATTTAGCAAAATAATTAACTGTGTTCTAAAAATAGTTTTACAGCCTTATTGACTCTAAATATATGCTTACACTTAGCAATTGACAAGCTTTTTTGAATGAGAGCTTAAAAGATGAACGATGACAGAAGAGATAAAAAGAGATCATGCAAAATAATAAAGATAAGAAAGCTAAAAATATTTTCTTCTCTCTAGAGTAATATATTTTCTTGGAAACACATTATCTAACTACAGTGATGCTTCTCTCACAATGAAAATTTATTCTTAAATGATTTAGCAATGGCAATGTATGATGAATAAATTATACATGAAGATTAAATAAGAAAGCATTAGAGTGATAACTGCATTTTTATATTATTTTTATTTATTTATTTTTTAATATGTAATTATGTCAAGGATATTTTAATGAGGGTTCTAATGTTCGTCAAAGCCATGAACAATCTAATAGCTCCAATGCATGAGTCCAGTTTTACACAAATAATTTCACAGTTCTTCCAAGTATTTATAATTGCATTCTAACAAGAACCAATTTTATGCATCACATGTAAGAAATCCTTAAAATAACTTAAGATATTTTTCTTGTTATGATACAAATCTTGAAGTCTGGAGAGGGTCCCATAATTGCAGATTTTTGGAAAATCTGAGGTGCTTTAGGCAAATTTTAACCTACCAACTCTTCTTGTGCAAATAATGCCATATCAATATTTGAATACTGTTATAGGTGTATGTACTTAATGGACAACTGGAGCAATCAACTGACTAGTTAATATTAATTCTGGAGTGATTAATGCTGAGATCTGAGTTCCTGACTTTCTTCTTGTATGTCAGTCAAAAGTACATATGCACTCAAAGAAAGTCAGATTTGGGGGTAATGTGTTAAATACATTCAGTTAGTAAATTATATGAAGATGTTATGTGACATTTTATACATTAAAGAAGGAATACAAGCATATTATAGCAACTTCAAACTGTATTAGCTTGGTACAATCAATACATTTGAATGTTGTTCCTTCTGTATATATTTCTTATACAGAAACTATCCCATGTACACTTCAAAGTCCACTGAATGCTACAGCTGTTTTGTATGGTGAAATATTGCACAATGTCATCTGTGTTTTGTTGATAGCGTGTCAGAAGAATGATACGTACATTGACTTGAGACAGTTGGTATGGAGTATGTCAGGAGTATGTTCTAAATTGCTGTCTTGACATTCACTCACACAAAGAATCTGAACATGGGAAAAAGCAATAACATTATTGAGGAGGAGCAGGTGGAGCTAAAGTTAAAGATTCGGTCTACAAATTCCTTGTACCATGAAAGATCTATGTGCAGGGATTTGAACTATTTACATTTATGTACTCTACATGGAATAGAGTAGAATGGGGCCCCCAACTTAAGAAGGACATGGACCTATCAGAGTGAGCCCAGAGAAGGAACACAAAGATGATCAAAGGGCTGGAGCACCTATCCTGCGAAGACAGGCTGAGGGAGTTGGGGTTGTTCAGCCTGGTGAAGACAATGCTCCAGAGAGAACTTTTAGAGACCTTCCAGTATCTAAAGCGGCCTACAGGAAAAAAGGAGAGAGACTCTTTGTCAAGGAGTGTAATGATAGGAAAAGAGGTAATGGCTTTAAACTAAAAGAGGATAGATTAGATATAAGGAAGAAATTCTTTACTGTTCTTTACTCTGAGGATGGTGAGGCACTGGAACAGGTTGGCCAAAGAAGTTGTGGATGCCCCCTCCATGGAGGTGTTTAAGGCCAGGTTGGGTGGGAGTTTGATCAACCTGGTCTAGTGGAAGGTGTCCCTGCCCATGGCAGGGGAGGATGGAATTAGATGATCTTTAAGGTCCCTTCCAACCCAAACTATTCTATCTATGATTGTCCTTCTGATTCAACAAACCATTCTAATCTTGTAGTTTTGTTATTTAAACACCAAGTGAGTGAAGTGGTATTTCCTTGGTGATCAGCTGGTGGCAATCATATTTCCAGTTAAGGGGATGCAGTGCATGAAAGTTTGAGAAATATTCCACCCCTCAAATTGCTTCTGTATTCTTTAATGGTTTCCTAAATCAATATGGCATACTTCATGCCATATTTCTTTCTCATCTGTCTTCAAACTAGTCTAATCATTATCTCCTATAAAAATACTAACAATAATAATCCTTTTCAGATCAATTTTTAATTATAGATCCTTCTAATGATTGCTATCGACAATCCAGATTTTGTCATGCTGACAGAAAATTAGCTCTCTTTTTGCTTTAATAGCCTCTCCCATAAACAAATCAACTGGCGCTAAATATCAGGTAGATTAGTAAAGGTAGCCAGAGAAATTTGAATTCTTTAAAATAATGTATAGTTTGATAGACATTAAAAAGATTATTAAATCCCTCTTCCCTTTTCCTATTTGGCATGAACAGTGTCCTGCTTTTGGCTTTCCTTCCTTCCTTCCTTCCTTCCTTCCTTCCTTCCTTCCTTCCTTCCTTCCTTCCTTCCTTCCTTTCCTTCCTTCCTTCCAGTGTTGAGCTGTCTGCCAGATTAAATCATAACAAGCAGCATAATACATTTTATTTATTTATTTATTTACTTTTGTCTGTACATTAAATGAAACTGAAAAAATGCAAGGCAGACAACTCTTCATTCAGACAACTAATAAGCTCACTAAGTCATAAGCCCTGCATCAAATGAGCTATCATTTTTCACTTTTCTTACACATCTGGGAGGCATTAAGCTATGTTTCCTATGAAGGGGATTTCCTTCCCTATCCAGAGGAAGCACTTTCTGTGTGCAGGGTCTAAATAACAAGCTACTTTAAGATAAGTATAAGCTGATGAGCTTGTGTAATCAAAGTGCTACATGAGAGTTACATGTGGATAAAAGCTCACCATGGTGAAAATTCTACCTCTCAGATTTCTTCTGACTCTACGAACCTTGAACATAGACAGTGATTCTGCTTTCTTTTCTACAGTATAGTTGTGAGCTTTGATCTTTTGCTGTAAATCTTCCATTTGTAACAGTATGCTAGAAAGTGTTATGTTGTCTGTGATATATGAGGTCATATAAAGTAGATGTCCTGTGCTGGGCAGTTATCTACAATTCATAGGGTTTGAACTGAATTATTCCCAGGTCTTTCCTACTCCTATGATCCCACTGTTTGACCTCAAGATGATAGCATGTGTGACCAATTCTAAAGGTTATACATTTCATCTCTAATATCCAGGAAATAGCTTGGTCTGAGTTTTCAGTCCCATCACTGCACCTGCACCACGCTTCAGAAGAAAACTGTAAATTCAAAGGGTCAAACCTTTTGAAAAGTGCTTGAACTAGAGCTGAATTTGAGACAATCTGGCACAGATACGGAGGAATATGAAATTCTACAACCGAATAAGGCCAAAAAGTTGACTATCTATCAGTGTTGATTAAGAAAGCATTTTTACAATCACACAAAGAATCATGCTACTCTATATTTCATTGCTAAAGACTGAACAGTTACTTGGTTAAATAAAAAGTAATATTCCCCTTTATTTCAGTGATTGTCAGACTAAGTCTCTGAGAGAACTCTTGTCACTCTCCTCAAATACAGGGCAAACCTACTCAGCAGCACAAACATCCACTTACAGTTTTCAAAAGACAATATATCTTATAGAAATTACAAATGAAAGCTGTTTCTAGTTCCCCTTTTCATGATACAGGTTAGTCTCATAAGTGATAATTGAGCCATATATATTAGAGAGTGGGTGAAGAGGAAGTGCTATAGCAAGAATACAAAGGCTACCTGATACATGATACCTTTCTCCTTGTCATGGCACTTTTCATGAAATAGTGACTGGTACCTCAGGGGAATTAGTGTGAATTATAGCCATGGGGAGCAGAGAGAAAAAAAGATGTTAAACCTGTCTTTCTTGCTTTAAAGGTTATTTCTCATTTTTCATTGGATCTCCTTAATGAAAATCTTGTTTTTACCCTAAACATACTTGCCTTCTTCAACAGGTGACTGAACCCCAACATTCAAATGTTGGAACATAATAGCTATTTGCATGTTTTTAAATAAGATTCATAAAGAAAAACAACAACAACATAAAAGGAAAAAAATAACAGAAACTAAAAACAAAACAGAAAACTGAATATATTCAGGAGTGACCCATTCTTGAGTCTTAAATGTTAATTTTATGCAGATGGTTTTCCAAATAAAAGCATATATGCTCCAACATAAAGCATTGCATACAAAGACGTGAAGAAGTCAGTCTATTTAGAGTTTAGGAGCTATGTTTCAAATTCAGTGCTAGTGCAGAGTGCTAGCACCAAGTATCAGGTTGCAAACATCTCTTTGAACCCAGACCTTGCATGTATTTTCTGCTGACTTTCAGCCCAGCATTGAGCTAAATCCCACAGGTGGTATTATGAGATTTCTTGCTTTTATCACAGAGCAGACAACAAGAGTCATTAAACTTTGATGACTTAAATGGGATAATATTCAACAAAGAGATGCATGCAACTCAGATTTATTTTTTTTTATTATTATTTTTTAATGTGAAAAATATCATTACTTGGATAACTTGGTAACAAATTACCCAGTAAAGGCTTTGGTAACTTGTCTAAGAATTATCTGGAAAGGACAGTTGACAATTGTAACAGAAAGTTTTACCAAGACTCTTGCTCCTTTCCAGGATGGGTGCAGTCCATAATAAAGCTTACAGTCCTTCCCCAACAGTTATGCATAGGAAGGATTCTCATGAAGAATACAGGAGATTTCTCTAGACATCAGCTTAGCTTTCATCTACAACAACCAACGCATCAGTAATGCAAGGGTGTGCACCCAGTTCTCTTTCCATTATGCACATGAGAACCTTCCAGTATAGCCCATTCACATTTAGTCTTGCACAACTGGAGTGAGAGAGACTGTAAGGAGAAAGTTGACTGCAGAAATGCGAGGATATTTCATGGCCTGGAAGAAGAACTGTATACCAGAAGAAAAGCAAAGAAGGGTCTTGGACTCCTTTACAAGCTTTTGCCAAAGCCTAAGGATTTTTACTAGCCATCATAAAACCAAGACTGAGAAGTATGTGCTGATATTTGTTGTTTTGCATCGTTCTAGTCTTCCTCGTATTAGCAGATCATGATTAGTATTAGTTCACATCTATACGTGTACTAAAATTGACTGTAAACCCAAAGTGTACCACATTATATTTTGCAGAAAAAAGGTGTCTGAATCTCAGTAGAGGCTGAGCAGGAGCAATGACACTAAGAAATGTTGCATCTTATTTATGAGAGCAGTAACAGCGGGAGGACCTGTGCCCTGAAAGGACACCAGAGTTTATATCTGTATTGCTAAATGTGTCCACCCTAGGCAGTGATCCCTGCTCACAGACCAAGATGCTGAGCATACTGCTGCATGCTGCTGAGCGTTAGTTCACTAGACCAGACGGGCTATATTCACAATATATAAAAAACTGTGTGTGATCTTTTCTAAGATTCATGTTGGCAAAGTATAATTATCTTTTAATTTTATTTTTTTTTCCCCCGGACAAAGTGAGTAACGTGAGGGCTCTACCACAGCTCACCAAAACGATCTTTTTACAGCATGAAAGTGAGGCCATGTATTGCATTCCCAGGGCTGTGTAGTTAGGGCATGTGTGAAGTCAGGATAAAACTGAATGGAAGAGAAGAACTTGCTTCATTCTTGTGTACCATGTCCTTTAACGAAGGTGTCTAGACCACAGTAAAAATATATTTGGAGGTTAGCTTCTTGATGTATTCTGAGCTTCAGCGTAAATTATGAGCAGCATAGGCCCATAGGCCCTGCATGCCAGAGGGCATTTGTACCTGAAACTGATGAAACAGCAGAGATGTACTCAGAACAGGCAATGCAGAAACATATTCAGGCTAGGAGAAGTTTAAGGGTACATATTCCACTGTCTACGTGGGGGAAACATACCTAAAACAGGTAATAGCTGATCATCCTTTCAACAAGTATCCTTTACTTTTTAATCCTGTCTTACTTGATACTAAGTGATTTATTTTCCATGACAATATGAGGCAAAGTGTTACCCCATGAGAGCAGGTACCAAGCGTCAAAGAGGAACAGAATTGCTAGGAAATAGTGATTATCATCACATATAAGGTTTTATACCAATGTAGAAAAACTTCCTGGATTATTAATATTTCTTTATCATGTCAAGTTTCATAACATAGTAAAAATATTTTCTCTGCCTGCCTTGCCACTGTATATCCAAAATTTCTCCCTCCATCCACCCATTACACATTTAGATAGAAGATGGCCTTCACAACTAAAAAATCTTTTGCTCTTTTTTTTTTTTTATGAAACACTGTCTCTATGTATCAGTGCTCAACAGAGATAATAGAGATAACCTCTTCTTACTGATAGTGTCCTGAGCATTTCAAAATGTATTTGTACTGTTTATCAGTAGACATCCCTACTACTTCAGTGCTTATCACTAAAATTAGATAATAATAATAACAGTAACAATAATAAAATCTCTTTCAAGGATGTCACAGTCCTCTGGCACTGTACCCTTCGTTGGCACCATATAATCAGATCAAAACTTTGGAAAGTGTGGAAAAAGATAGAACAGAGAAAAGTAAATACTTCAGAGTAAATAATAACATTTAGTCTCTCTTCTGTGCATCAAGTGTCCACAAGTAGCTTAATACTTTCTCAACTTTGTTCGTTGCCTACAGCTACTCACCATGTATTTTCTCTCAACACAGATTTTATATTGCTCATTTGAAATGTTTATTCAATATGCAATATTATTTTTGTTTACATAAATTTTGCTCAGTGAATGGATAAATGCAAGTCAGGTATCTGGTGGAAAAGGATTAAAAATTCATAATTTACTCTGTCAAATATTTGCTATATGAACAGCAAATATATTTCTAGTAGCAAGTTTTTACTTGAATGCCTGCAAAAATTGTGAGTACACTAAGAAAATATTTGATAGCTACATTCTGTCTGTTAAGGTAGTATCTTAGAATGGAAAACAAAATCAAAAAGAAAACCCAGTTTTCCCCCTCAAAATAAATAAATAAATAAACAACAAAAATTATGCCAAAATTAGAAGCAACTGAGATCTGTTATTATTTGCTCTCTTAAACCAATTGCCTCTGGTTGCTCTTTAAGTTCTGATCTCTCTTTTCCCCCCTCTCCTTCTCTAAAGCACTCCAGTATGCACTGAGCAACCTTATCTGAAAATCTATCTATAGCAGCATAGAGGTCAGTCTCACCCTTTGGCCAAGAGTCCTTGGAACAGCAGTTTTAGAAGTATAATCTGGCCCTTTTTTAGTAGCAAATGTGACAGCTCTTTGGCAGCAGTCTCATAAGCTCTTCCCCCTCTTGTTTCAAAGTACTTTATTACATGTCACGTATTCTTTCTGTAAAGGCTAGTTCAGCCAGAATGATCGAAAATATTAAAACGGCGTATCAGTTCTCCTTCCACTTCACAATACTTTATGATGGCAACAAGGCTTTCTATAGAAGATTATTGAGCTGTTACAGTGTTTACTACTATACACAGCTTTTCAGTCCTGTTTCTTTTTTGCAGTACGCTAAACCCATTGATCACTCATTTGTATTGCACATAGACTTATTCAAGCATACACAATGTTGAATTCCTGCAGCTGTTACTACTGTGCTTGGTCATAAAAGGGAAACAGCCCATGCATGAGTCCCCTTTTTGTAATTTTAATTCTTGTGACACATTACTTTTCTTTAATATCATCTGTAACGGGAACCCAAAGTTTATTCTACCCAAAATGACAAATTAACTTTGGAGCTAGATGTGGATTTGGAGACAGAGTAACAGGGAAAGGGACTGAGACATGTCATTCATTGAAAACCACTGTACAGACAGAAGGCAGCTATTGCTGCTGCCACCTGATACACCGACAACAGCTCTAACTGTTGCTCAGTTTCATTTTTCTAGCTAATATTCACATCCTTTCAGTTGCTGGGACTTGGTTCCCCTTTCATTCCACGCCTTTTATTTTGTCCTTACAACTTCACTGTCTTTTCTTGAGAAATTTGAAGACAGGTTATCACTGCATCAGAATTCACAACATCTTTTTACTGTTATTAACCCCTTATTCTCCAAAATTGGAAATACCTGCTGTCAGACCAGAAGAACAGGTCTGGTGACGATAAACAAGTTCAGTCAAGAGTTCAGATCCCCAGACAGGGAACATCCAAGGTCAAGCTGGAAAGTTGTCAGCAAGCCAGCATCAGTATCATGTCTGGAGACAGTAAACAGGGTCAGACATATCCCAGAAATTGCTGGGCAGGTGTATAGTGATAAGGCAGGTCTAAGATCAAGACAGAAAGTCTGCAATATGATATATTCACCTTTGTTTCACTTTTGTTACTCCAACTACAATCAACAGAACCTATACTAATCATTTTTTTTTCTTATTGTATATCTAACTATACTCTTTGTGGAATAATTGCTGGAGGTGACTTAATGAGTCTAAAAATAAGTCCACAAATAAAAAATAAGTCCAGATCTTAAGGTAAAGTTCAGCGTTGAGGAAACTTCCAGGGTGAGATGCAGCAGATATGCAAGGAATCTGTTCCATGATAGTCCCCTTGCAACCTTAGGTACTGGTGACACCAGAGGAGCTTGGTGTGCTGATGCTAAGAGATAGAGCAGAGGGTGGAGCAGAGTCAAGATACCGCAGCCAGGTTCAGTGCTATCACAGCAGGGATGGTGAACCTGACGGTATTGTGGAAATGATAGACTGCACGGCCAGCCCCGACTCTAATTGATAACCAAGTCATGTCCTCTGGGTGAACTTTCCTCATTATAGTCCCATTATAATGCTAAAACACACCTCCATCCCAAAGGCTACCTGCCTCCAAGGTGCAACCACCTCTCACTAAGCATGCACTCTGAATTTCTCTGAGCCTATACCTTTAAAGAAAAAGTGATAAAAACTTATACTGATCACAGTGAAGACACGTATGACTAGATGTGTCAAGCTCCACCTAAAAGTAAGAAAATAGTATAAAAATGGCTCAAGGGAGGAAAATGTCAGGTAAGTCACCATTACAGACAAATTGGAAGGACATCGCTGACTACTGGGATCAGTTGACAGGCTGAACCTCTCTTCCCCCTCCATAGGGATGTCTATTTGGGTGAGATTCAAACTCTTGGTTATACTGAGTGCTTTCCTGGGAAACCTAACACTCTATAGAGTTGTTTCATAAGTTAGCAAATGTGTAGTTGGTTGTGTTTGTCATATTCTTGGTGTTTGCATGTGCTTTGCAGACTGTATTTATCACTGGCAATCCAAAAGAACTTGTACTCCTGTTGCTTCAATAAACTACAACAGTCATTTACTAGACTGAAAGTGTATTGCTCTATTTGTGCATCTGTGATCACAATAATTTAATATATTGAATGAGACTGGACTTATAGTGCCAAATTAGGCCTCACTCAAAATCCAGGCCCAGCTGCCCCCAGCCCCTCTGATATCTGAGGACATTATGGAACTCAAGGGGGTCTAGGTCCTGCCAAACTTCCTTACCCTTTTTAACACAACACCTTGTGGTAGCCACAATGAGAAAGAAAAATGTGAAGTTTTTCAGGAACATATCTTTTTTATAATATATTCTTATTCATAAGGCAAGAATTGCAAGTCTGTTTCCTAGCTCGCAGCATGGTGTTTCATTTATTTTGTGTCTGTGTTTTGCCTGATTCATAGCTGTATTCTGTACTCTTTTCCCTAAGTATCTTCAGCATTACCCTGCTGAATACTCTTTCTGAAGCAAGGTCCCATCTTCTGCTGTCTCTATAGTGAGGGGATATTACTCTGTTTCTCACAGCGTTCCCCAAATTCATTCTCTTTTGCAGTTACTGTATTTAATAAACAGCCCTCTAGCACTCTACCCTCAGCCCATCTTAAGCAATTCCTATTGAGATATAGTATAGGCTGCCGTGGCAACAAATAAACATAAAATTCCCCATTCCAAAATCTGGACTATAGGTAATGCTTTTCAATGCCAACTGCTCTGGCTGGAGATGTAAACATGATTCCAACCCTTCTGCCTTTTCTCTATGTTTAAAGAGTTCCCAGATTATTTGTAATTGTGGCAAAAGAATTAATTTAATGAATTATTCTCAAAATAAATGCAAATGTAGCCAGTGGGTAAGAATCATACCCATATCAATGCAAAAGGACAGTAAAAGCAAAATATATGCTTCAACTATTAAGGTAACTTTCCTCCCACCATTCATTCAAGTACTTGGGCCATAAAACAAAAAAAAAGAAAAAAATCCACAATAAGAATAGTTGTTTTTCTGTCTTCCACCAGAAAAAAATCAAGAGGCTATATTTGGTGACTATAGGTCAAGTTTTAAAAAGATATGTAACCATGCCTCAATTCTTTTACATCTAGTCATACTGACTTCTCCTTAGGTCCTGCTGGTACTGTGGAAATCTTTGCGCTTTTTTTTTTTTTTTTTTCCCCAGGCCTTATATTGGATGCTTTCTTTTCTTGATGGAAATTTTCTCTCAAAATCTATGTTCCGGTTACGTACTTTTCAGCATGCAGTTTATGGACCCTTGCAAATGTAGAAAAGCTACCAAAGGCAAGAAAGCTGCATTGACAGAGAGTTTCATTTTGGACATTGCATTTTTATTCTGAAAATGTGCAAGGGGCTGAAAAATCTGAATGCCACTTTATTCTTTCAGCTGTATCTATCACAACTGAATCAAAAATTAGTTCAGAGTATCCCATGGCCTGTGTTAAGTCTGACAAGATCATTAAGATGATCCTTTCTGGCCTTAGAAGGTATGAACCAATATTCAATATGCTGGAAAGCTATGCCATTTTATGCACTGTTCTTGCACACTAAGCTTATTTTACATATGGACATTTTTATGTATGCATACACAGTTGTGAATTCCTTTTAAAGCAGATAGATGAAAGCTGATTTGCATAAGTTTCTACACCAAGGACCCTGAAGACAATACAGGTCAAACAGGATCCCAACTAACTTTAACTTACACATTCTTCTTGCTCCTGGCATTATGGTTGCACCAGTTTACAGTCATTTATATGTGAGCAGAATGAAAGTAAATAAAAAAGATTTCAAGTGAGTAATGTAGACAACTCTAATTTATATGACCTTGTGAATCATTTCTGGACTTTTCCCACAGAAATTAATGGTGTGGAATGTCTATTAATTCACTTATTCCACCCCCTACGGTACAATACATCTGCCCTGGTCTCATGTGGGCCTATTTTAGATGAGAAAGCAAAGACATGCTGCCTTAGAAAAAACTTACTTGGACAATGATTTTGGAAAAGTTTCTGATCTTGTAGGAGTAGAAAAATATAAAAGATTAATTTAGACATATGACTCAAAAGTAGTTGGCCATTCACGAATATAATTTACATAGCAACAGAAGCTCATCCAATGTGTCTAACTTTGCTATACCACTCGCATCAGCATTTGCACACAAAATTCAGCAATTTGCACCGATTTCGGTCTTATTTTCTAACAAACAAGTGAAACAGTGATTTCACTAATAAATATTACTAAATATTACCAGTCTTTATCAGTTATATTTTATTCAATATTGTGATAATAATGTGAAATTGGATGGGTAAAAGAATCCAAGACCATACCTATATTGACACACATAAGGAAGCCAGGGGCAGATACCTATTCCCTAAGCCAAGTAGGGTCTGACTAATAACAAGACTGTCTAAGTCTAGCCCCTTGTACAGTAGATTGGCTATGCTCAGTCAGTGGTATTCCTGCTGATGTTATACCATGACATGTTTTGCAGTATGTACTGAATGCCTTGAGTGTAGCCTGAAAATACAAATCCAGCTGATGATATTGGAGGAATGTGGACAGCAGGACCAACACCTGATTCAGTCCCATTTACACAGCCTCTTCATAAAGGACCCTTAAAGAGAGACATCTACCCCACCATCACCTGAAACTGTCTTACAGAAAACTAGTTTGAGTGGTATAAACCAGAATCAGTGGATGATGAGTACTAGTAACACTGTGTTTTGGTGATGGTAGTTCATTTATTACTTAAAATCATTTCTGAGTCCAACAGACTTTTTATTACGTTTAATGCATGCCAATTTATGTTTTGCTATTTAACCCTGGTAGGCAGCTGAGCTCCACACTGACAGTTACTCACTCCCCCATAGTGGGATGGGGAAGTGAAGAGCAGAAGACAGAATATTCTTGGGTTGAGACAAAGACAGTAGCTTAGGTAAAGCAAAGATGCAAGCAAAGCAAATTCTACTACCCATTGACAGGCAGATGTTCAGTCATTTCCAGGAAAGCAGGTCTCCATCACATGTAACAGTTACTTGGGAAAACAAACCCCATCACTCTGACCTTCCTCCCTTTTTCCCTCAGCTTTTATTGCTGAGCATAACATCATATGGTATGGAATACTCCTTTGGCCAGTTTGGGTCAGCTGTCCTGCCTGTGTCCTCTCCTAGCTTCTCTTGCACCCCCAGCGTCCTCAGTGTCAAGACAGTAGGAGAAGCTGGAAAGGTCGTAACTCTGTGCAACCACTGCTCAGCCAACAACTAAACCATCAGTCTGATACCAACACTGTTTTCATCACAAATCCAAAACATAGTACCATACAACGGTCTATGAAGAAAATTTCATCCCCACCAAAACCAGTACAATTACCCATTCTAATATCTTAACTAAAATTTTAAAAAAATAAAAGTGCTAACAAGACAAATATTTCACTAAAACCTCAATAAATTATATAACATTCATATCAACTGAACTTCCAAAAGCACCAAATGCAAGCAATATGCTATGGATCGTAGTAATTCAGCAATTATTTTTCAGGATAAATGTCAGGTCAGCAGACCTATTGTTTTATAGGTCATTACAGTTTTTAAACATTGGCACAGTGTCTGCTAGTGTTCTTTGAAGTATTGACATGAATAATTAAAACTGAGCTACAACTGTCAAACATAAAATCACAGTTTATATATGATGTCTTATTTTTGCCAACATTTTATTTTGTCTTTGTTTACCTCAGGCAAAATTCCACTTTATTCATTCATTTATCACTTAGCAGAACTCTTGTTTATTTGTGTGTCTGTATGTAAAGAAAAAGTATAAATAATGCATTGATGCACCTATTCATAATTTCATTGGTGTGTTTGCCATATTATCATGTCAAGTCAGTCATCAGATTTTCACAAAAATTTCTCCTTGCTCAAGCAGTCAGTTCTGGGGTTTTCTTTATTTTCCTCTGAAACTAGAGGTATGGTCCAACTCACAAAACAAACTGGACTTAAGAATTTCCTGAAAGTTGCAGAAACTTAAGTCACTCACAGGTGGTTTTGTTTTTGTCTTTTTTTTTTCTTTAAATACAGCTTTTGTTTTTATATACTTCAGATCTTAAACCAACTCAAGGGTGTTGTTGGGTACTTTTGCCTGTGATGGTGAGGGGAGCAGATTATCAGTGTACCTTTCTGAATTAAACATTGCACAATTGCTTCAGAAGGGGCATGATGCCACAGACGTGTTTAGTCAACATTCACACATAATTTGGTAGTCTTCATTCCTTTCTTCCAAACATACTACTAATTATTGGGGACTGTATTTTTTTAATATACTGTGAAAAATAAAGCAAAATCTACATTAGTTATGGTACATCATCCAAGAAAAATACTTTTATTCACTGTGTAAATAGTCTGGCACCTTCTTTTTGTCAAGATTATAATTATGTATTTTTTTTTAATTGCAGTTAAATCTGCATGGGTATCCACATGTTACTTCTAATTCCAGTCTACAACCACTGCTTATTAACACGAAAATTAATGAATATATATAGACAATGCCTCTCAATGCTAAAAATTTAATGGAAGCTTTTAAAACTGTCAGGTTCTTTGCAGCAAATGATGTGTACTGCTTAGAGAAAAGCAAACGAAGCTAAACATGTACTTGATATTGACTCAGTCTACACAACATATGGCAACATGGATGCAAATAAAGTGCTTGTACTTTTATTATTATTAGTTAATATTTACATCACTGGAATGCCCAGAGGCCTCCGTCAGGAGCAGAGGACCATTATGCTAGACAATACACAAATATGCACTGGAACATTTTATTCCAGTATCATCTTTCTCCTCCTGCACACTAAACTCATCGATGACTCATTTTGTATTGCTCAGAGAGTCATTCAAGCATACAGAGGGTTGATTTCCTCCAGCTGCTCTGGAAAGTTTATAGCCTAAGCAGGGAGGAAGGAAAGAAGGAAAAAGGAAGGAAAGGAAGGGAGGAAGGGAGGAGGAAAGGAGGAGGGAAGGGAGGAAGGAGGGAGGAAGGGAGGAAGGGAGGGGGAGGAAGGGAGGAAGGGAGGGGGAGGAAGGGGAAGGGAGGAAGGGAGGAAGGGAGGAAGGAAGAGGAAGGAAGGAGGAAGGGAGGAAGGGAGGAAGAGAAGGAGAGAGAAGGAGAGAAAAGAAGGAGAGAAAAAGAGGAGAGAAAGAGAGAGAAAAGAGGGAGAGAGAAAAGAAAAAGAGAGAAAGAAAAAGAGAGAGGGAAAAAGAGAGAGAAAGGAGGCAGGGAGAATGAAAGAAGGAGAGAAAGAAAGCCTCTGAAATGTAAAATTTCACTTTTAAGGTTTTGTCTTGTATTTCTTATACAAATGATGTGTTGGAATACCCTTCCACTTTCTTGTTTCTTAATTTCCCATTGTTCCATTTATTCTGTTGCTAGTGTCTCCTTCCCTTTGCAGCATTCTCCTTACTTTTTTCTCCACTGATTTCCTGGTCTTTTACGAGAATATCACCCCGCATCTTCCAAGACTGGTAAGACATAAGTAGCTCTAGTTACTAGCTACAAACCACACAGTATTCATTGGATAACAATGTAGTCTGGTATGAACAAAACAAAGACATCTGTAACTGTTACCAAAACTAGTGCATTAAATTTTCAAATCAAAATATTCCACTGTTTTCATCCAGAGGGTGATATATTTTAATTATGACAATTAATGTGTTGCTGCATTGTATGCAATCATTTCTCCACAGAAAAGCTTTTTTGGCAGGATGTTTTTGTCTGAGGATAATTTTTACTAGGTAACAGGAGGAAGCCCCCAAAAATTCGTCCCTTCCCTCAGCAGGTGCATCATTCTGTCTCTCACAATTAAGCCACGGTGGAGTTTGAAAATGGATTTCAATCAGCTACTCTCTGATCCTGTGAATGGATCTCAACTATGTTGGTATATAACATTATTTTCTCTCTTCTTTTCCTGCATTCTCACCTCTAAAAAGAAAAAAAAAAAAGAAAAGAAAAAAGAAAAACAAAAGATATTGAAGGACATTTTAGTAGGAAGCAATTTGATGCTTAGGATTGAAACACAAAACCACTATTGAGCTCATTTAAAATATGGTAGAAATCCAAAGAAATCCAACTACCAAAAAGAATACTATATATGATTTTGATTATTATTATCTCTTGATTATGATCGAGAGATGGAAAAATCAAGCTTTGTATGGGAATTTTGTTGCAACATAAACTACAAATGGAATTGGCCTATAGGAAAAAAATCTTAAATGTAAAAAAAAAAATGTTCCTTTGCAAAATTAAAGCATTTACAAATTCATTTAGTATCAAAGAAAAAATATTGATATCATTATGACATAAGAAAATTATGCTCATATAGAAAAAAAAAATGAAAATAAATCTCTTGTACACTTAGTACTAAGAATTTGTACTTCTCAATGTAATTAAGTGTTCCCCAAAAACATAAAAGAAACAAAGTCCATTATATTTGTAGTCAGTGTTCGTTAGGGTTCAGAGTTAATACCTATTTCTGGAGAATAAACTACCTTACCCCTGTTAAATCATGTCACAGGAATTTATTTGTGTGTACAGTCACAGAGGATTTATTTGATGAAATGTAAAATAGTTTTATTGTTTGTAGTGTCTTTCTTCAGTAACTCTTGGGGCTAAAAGCCATATCTCTGCACAGATTGCTGACCAGTACAGCCTAGTCTAAACTTACACTCCAAGATTCATGTAAACCAATTAATAAGTATATTCACACTAAGTTCTTCTTTGGGAACTATGTTTAACACCAGGAAGCACCAAGGTCTACTAACAGTGATTACTGAGGTGATTCTTTAACTCATATTTTTGTAGAGAAGAAAAAAGCATTTTAATAATATCAAAAATAAGGATAATTGATTGCGTAAAGTCTCCATACAGCTATTCCTGTGCATGACTAGTAAGACTGTCCTAGTTACTATTATTGTGCTGTACCATCACAGGAAATGAGAAGCATTGCAATATTCCCCCAAATAAAACAAGAATATGCTGTCCCATACAAATACTTCCCTTTTACTGATATTACTATTTGTCAGGGGTTGCCACTTGTAAAATAGCTCTGGTAGGTTAATTTCATCAGCTGTGTTTACTGTAAATCAAATAGAAATATTAGGTCAAGCCCTGACCTGGGAAACTGGGGAAATATATATTTTCTGTTGATATTTGATAAGTAGTATTTCCTGATTCTTTAGTAATAATCCTGGCTTTAGAAAGAACGGAAAATAGCAAAGGTAAAAGGTAAAAGGTAAAAACAAACCTAGCAGTTAACATAGTTGGAGACGAAGGATGCTCTGTAAAGAATTTGGAAGACTGGCATATACTATGACAATATTTGTGAAAGTTTTGATTTGTGAACATTTTGATGACAGACACTGTCTCATGACTGTGAAGAGCTGTTGCGGTTCAACCATTATCTATTGACTATCCATCATTTTATCTCTCACAGCTTATTGTCCGGTATTGATAATCTGCATTTTGGACAAGACCATCTCTTGTCCCTGTGGTACATAAGGTTCCACAGCATCAAGCAAAATTATTATTACACTCCATTAGGCATGGATGCCTACAGAGAGTTTTCCAGCTTCAAATGAAGTACTCCAAGCTTATCTGAATAAAGCCTTAGATTCTCTCAGCTAACGTCTTACTTAGGTCTAAAGGCATTATTATATTATCAAACGGGAGACTATAAATAGACACACATGAACCATGCATGCTCCTAACTACAGAGATAAGCATTTCTCTTTCATTCTGGAATAGAGCTTTGGACCAAGTAGCTCTAGTAGCATCAGCTACACGACTAGATCCTATTGACCAGCTCTTTTGTTTGCCTTTCAGCTTGATGCAAGCAACAATTCTGGAATTTCTCTCCAAGCCTTGACTTTTGAAATTAAATGTGAATGTGGTGTCCTGACTGTGCACCAGATATGCCTTAGAACATCTGTTGTGAATAGCACATGTTCTCCATAAATCCCTAACACTACAGCATTTTGGTAGCACAATGAGCACAGTAGCACAGTAATTGCAACTTTACAGTCAGGGACCTGTTCAGAGTAGTAATCCAAACTCTGTTCAGTTGGCCTTTCTGGTAGTGACACACATCTAATCAGAAGTTCTTGCTCCCCAGCTCATGACAACTATGGTAACGCCATAATTCCTCATGAACAGCCTTGATGACTTTCCTTTTCAATCAGTCTAATTGTACAAGGTAAAAAGCAGGGTTGACAAGAACATCATGTAACATCACAAATTCAGATACTAGCAGTAAATCACAGGCTTCAAATGCCAATAAAGCTAGAAATAATAAATGCTACTGATGGAAGTTATCAATATGAAAAAGGTATTTTAAATATTTTCAAAAACAATTTAAGTATGAATTTAGAAAGTAATACAAGCATATTCTGGTGATGCAGATAGTAGCAGCCACTGCAGTAAGGAGGTCAGATTCTATTCTGGTTTATGTCATGGACACAAAAAGGTATTACAGGTTAACACTGGGGACAATGAAAGAAGGATCTGACCCCAAAAAGTTTATATTAAAGACAGGAGAATGAGTTTCTTGTCAAAGACACTTGGTGTTGCTTTGTGTGTAATTTAGCCTGTATTCTGTTAGACAAATATATTGTTCTTCTTTCTTTAGCTATATTAGAAACCATGTGCAATTAATGCAATTAATGCAATTAATGGTGTTTTTTGTTTGTTTGTTTTCAGTATGGGAAGAGAGGCCCAGATAGATTTTAGATGTATCTGTTCTCTACTGGGCTTGATCTCCATTACTGCTCTGCTTTTGTATTAATACAATTCAACCGTATGAGTTGTTCTTAATTTAGCCTAATGTGCATGAGAGAAGAAACATTCAAATAGACTAAAAAACAAATGTAAGGCAGATTTATATTGATGGTATGGGTCAGATGAATTTTCTTAGCTATTTTGGCACTCTTTTTACCAAAAAAAAATGTTTTAACATATCTTGCTGCTGAAGACAGGTTATATATCTTTCTCTGTTACAGTCTCTGTTACAGTTATGAGCCACATCATTTGCCATGTGTTACTTTTGCCATGTGTTACATGCTTATTAATGAAGTTGATCTTGAGCTATTGGATAATTCATCTGAAGATTCTTTACCACCCACAGATGATATTATCCTTTTGTAAATGTGAGTCATTGTTTGAAACTAAGGAGTTGTTTATGGTAATGTAAACATTAATTAATTATCAATCTAAGAAGATTCCAGGAATAAGTGTTCAAACTCCTTGTATTTTAACAAATAACAAAGCAATTAAGTCAAATAATTAACCTCTATATGACAAAAAAGTGTCACTGAGCAGAATCATTCTTTCATGTATATCTTAAACAAAGAGAAAGAATATGAAAAAGAAGGCAAAAATCTAATCAGAAAAAAAAAAAGTTATTTCCATATGGAAATATATTTTATACTGGATGTCATTAGGAGTACTGTAGTTTTCAGTCCATGATTCACATTGCTTGGGCAGCATGTGCTAGTGTCACAGCAAATCCTTTCCCTAGATTATAGTCTGAAATAAAACAGATTTTGAATGCTGGTCATAGTTTATTAACCCATATTAGATAATATGATACAGCTACTTTACATTGCCTTCTGTTGCAGAGACTGGCTTGTCCTGGGTTAAATAATGACCTTCTTAAAATTGCAAGGCAAAAAATAAACTGTTTTCATCTTAACTAAATAGAGATAGCCCTGTGATGTAAAATTGCTAAAAAGATGTGATTTGGGGAAATTACAGTTCCTTGCTTAGTATGTATTGTGCATGCCCTACAGCCTTCCCTAACCAGTAGCTCCCAATTTCATTTAAATTGTAATGATTTCCTTTAAGGACAATTACGTTGCCTAAGAGCAATGCATACATAATAATGCTGCTTTGGCATGGTTCAGTATAAAACGAGAGTAATAACTGTTTATTAATATGATAATTAACTGTTAATGCTCAGCAACCTAATTATATCTGTTAAATAACTTACATTTTTGAGCCAGATTCTAGCAAAATGAATTCTATTAAAAATAATAAAAAGCCATGAATATCACAGTAAAGCCACAGTTATAGTTTAATATCCTGGATTTTGACTTCACTTACACCAAACAGACTCTGGAATTCTGCATACTGTGAATAAAAGTGACTGTAAGTCTTTCCTTGTTCCAATAGGAAATGTACTGATTTAGAATTCAGAGCTTTTTCAGGGCATTTCAGAGAGCTACAAATACAATAATACAAATAACATATAATACAAATAATAATAACAAATAATACAAAATAACAAATACAATACAAATAAAATATGAAGGAAATGAATAAAGTATGCTTACTCTACAAAGTTATTAGAAATCTGCTTTTAGAAAAAGTTCCAAAAGTTTCACCAAGGTAGTCTTACCAAATTGGGTTATCTCTACTCCTTTCTTTGGTGTAGTGTCTAGAACTGTCTTTATATTGAACAAATGCATGGACATATGCAGCAAGGTTTTGGTTAGGAGCATAAGATTTCAGCACTACACTTCAAGAAGAAGGTGGATTAATTGGTGATAGTAGAAAGAAGAAAATAAGAAAAATCAAAAACCTTGAAGATAAAACTTACGGCAGACGTTTTTGTTTTGCACGAAGAAGAAAAATTTGAGGGGGAGCATGACAGTCTTCAAATCAGAAGTTGAGTAGAATTGAACAAGGTTTGAACTGTTAGTGTGTTGAACATGAACAATCATCTTTAACTGTATCAAGAAATATTGAGATGAGGTATTAGATCATATATCTAATGATAAATACAGCTACCCCCATGAAATGGTTTTCCTGGGAAGACTGTAAAGACTCCATCATTGGAGGCCCTGAAGCTATTAAGCAGCTGTCAGAAGTTACACAGGCTTAGCTGACTCTGAAGTGTCAAGATGGCTCAGTAAACTCGTGGAGCCTGTCCAAGCCCTGGGATTCTTTCACAGTTTCTTCTCCAGAGCTGCATAATAAGACTTGTTATTTCAAATACTAAGAATTTAAGCAGTGGCCTATGAACAGATTGATTGCCTTAATTTGGCCAATTATTCTTTGAAGTATTTCTGGTGTTTTTCTCCAGCTGGGCAGCTGAGCTCCACCACAATCACTTTCTCACTCCCCCTTCTCAAAGGGAAAGGGGAAGAAAATACAATGAAAAGGGATCAAGGGTTGAGATAAGGACAGGGAGATCACTCAACAGTTATTATCACAGGCAAAACAGACTCAGCATAGGGAGATTAATGTAATTTATTGCCTATTGCTAACAAGCTAGAGCAATGAGAAACAAACAACCAAACAACAACAACAACAAAACTAAAAAACACCTTCCCCCATTCACCCTCCTCTACATCTTCCCCCAGAGCTGTGCAGGGAATGCGGGAATGGGGGCTGCAGTCAGTCCCTAACACTTTGTCTGCGCCTCTCCTTCATGGTCACTCCCTGCCTCTGCACCACGTGGAGTCCCTCCCATGGGATACCATCCTTCCTAAACTGACCCTGTGGGGGCTTCCCACAGGCAGCAGCTCTTCAAGAACTGCTCCAACATGGGTTCATACCACAGGGTCCATCTGTCAGGAGCAAACTGCTCCAGCACAAGTCCCCCACGGGCAACAGCTCCCATTACCTGCACCCGCGTGGGCTTCTCCAGGGCAGCAGCGTGGAGATCTGCTCTGCTGTGGGACCCATGGGCTGCAGGTGGACAGCCTGCTCCACCATGGATCTCTCCACAGGACACAGGGGAAGTTCTGCTGTGGTGCCTGGAGCACCTCCTCCCCATCCTTCTTCACTGACCTTGGTGTCTGCAGGGCTGGTTCTCACTCCTTGCTCTCCCAGCTTCTGTTGTGCAACATTTTTTATTTTATTTTTTCTTTTTCTTAAATCTGCTCTCACAGAGGTACAAACAACATCACTTATTGTCTTGGCTCTGGCCAGCAGCAGGTCCCATTGGAGCTGGCTGAAACTGGCCCTTATCTAACATGGGGAAGCTTCTGGATTCTTCTCACAGAGACCACTCCTGCAGGCTTCCCCCACTTCCTTCCCCCCAGCCAGCCACCAAAACCTTGCCATGTAAACCCAATACATTGTTCATAATGGCCTATGAACAGATTTTTTACATTACTTCAGCCAATTATTCTTTGGAGTAATATTCACTGCTCTTAAGATATCTGCACTGTTTGATTATTTCTCCTAACATTAACTGGACCGGCAGTTTATACAGCAAAATCCATATCTTCACCTCTCTGGCTGCTACCTTTTTATAGTGTTCTTCTCATTTCTTGACCATACAATGCTTAAAAACATTGCAATTACAATTTCCATTATCCTTGTCCTATCCACGACTTCAGAACAAAATATCAGCAAATAATTCATCCCAGAATACCCAGAAAATTGCAGACAGTAGTTAATCCAGGTATACTGAAGCCAATTCCATATTATTGGATTATGTAATTTAGATAACCCTTCCCCTAGGTCCCTGCATAAGACTTTTCTAAAAGCATTTCTTAAAGATGGAAGTGGAAAACTTCACCCTTACTTCGTTTCCTACAGCATCTTCTTTTGCATCATAACTTTGAGGACTATTATTTTTCACATCTGTGGTCTCATGCTAAACTTGAGTCCAGAAATTTATATTATAATTGTCAGTCTTTCCGAAACCCTGATAATTTCTAAAAACAACAACAACAACAAAAACAGTAAGAATCTTCTGGGTTTTCCTCCTCACTCCCCAGTCCCCACCCCATCCTCTTCTAATCACTCTAACATTAAATAAATCACTCTAACATTAAATAAGAATGTAATGTAGAATGATTTTATGTGATCCTTTTGATCTGCTTTGGGTAGGACTTTCATTGCTCTGAAGATGGTTTTATAACCTACCTCCTAACAACTTCATCACAATTCCATTTTTCGAGGTAAAGAATACACCTCAATTTAGTCCTTCAAAAAAGTTCACCCTGTGGTATCCAAACCAAAGTCAACAAATGTTTTAATAATCCACAACAATTTTGTTCCAAAATTAAGATGAAGTTTCATTAGCAGTATACAGTAACTTATTAGCCAATGTCTCTTAGCTGGCAGATAGACAATTAGTAGAACTAGTAGATTTTTTTCATAGGAATTCATTGGCATGTCAAGGTCAATGTACACGGGGAATGTTAAAGAATATGAAGGATGATAGGTAATACAGGGATTGATTCCAAATCTACTGTAGTGATCCCAAAGTTGTACATTAGCTCACTAGACACTAGATCAGACTTTACAATATAGACATTACAAATGCCAGAATTAAAATATATCTTAATAGTGGTCATTTGAGTCACAAAGATAATAGTAGGAGAACTGACTGACACAAAGTGTACTCTCAGATGTCTTATTAGGCCTACTCTGATGAGAGTTTCATTTGTAAGAACTGAAGGAAGCAGAAAAAGAACACTGAAATTTGTGACCTTTCATCACAACTAGAATAAATCAACTATAAAATAGAAGGACATAACACTAGCACTTTGCATTCTCCACATTTGGGAACTTCATCCATCTCTTAGACGAGAAATGGATTCTTGGCAAACTAAACTGGCTGCAAGTGTTCCGACTTGTTTGAGCCAGCTATTTTGGGGTGATTCATTAAGGTCTATTAACACAAAATTTAAGATCCCTGACTTTTCACTTTTTATTTCAGAATTAGAAATTCTGCTGCAGAGAGGTCAATTAAATTCTGTATTACTACAAAGCTGATAGAGTAAAAAAGACTTATTTTCCTCTAACTTATTTATAGATTGCGCAAGCAGATTATACTGAATATTAGAACTGCACTGCAATCAGAATCAGGAGATTCAGGAATTGCTGGATTTACAACTCTAGGAAACACATATACACAAATATATATATAAATATAATTTATATATTCATGAAATAGTAGTAATCAGCATCAATGATTTGTGTTTACCCTCCTCAGGGGAATTGACCCCATTGTACTTGTTTCCCTTCAGTTCTCTGCTATGCAAAGAGAAAAAGAATATAGTTGCATGGATCAATCTAAAACACTCACAAATGCAGTGCTGGTTAGTGCCTGTGTAACATGATGACCTGACCCTTCTGGTCTCACCTCATCTTTTATATAGACACCTGGCCCTAACAGGGTGGCTCACAGATCCTAACATAAGCATCTTCACAAACTGTTTTGCAAAGACAGCCTAGGAAAGATGATCTACAAAGCCTTTGTGCATTTGATAAGGGGTTGTATAAAGCTAGTCAATAGAAAACACTTCATGCATATTCCTGGATGCAGACTTCCCTCATCAGTGGTAAGAAGCCTCTTTTAATCTAGAATCAGAATCTAAACCCATTCCCAAAAGTCTGCAGGCTTAACTGAGCAAGCTTATATTCTTTAGAGCAGATGTCAGCAGTGCTCGCTGGCTGTCTACAGTACTTAGTGGCTAACTGCATTCACCCAAACAGGGAGTGACCTGTGTTAAATTTGGAACTCACCCAGAAAAAAATTCACATCCACATGTTAGAGAACAATATAGCACAGTTCAGTGTTTGGCTTTCAGGTGCAACTGGATCTCTACATGAACAGGAATGCAAGACTTCTGGTGGCAGATGGAAAACAGGAGAGAAGGATGGCTCAGTAGTCAGATTTTGAGAGCACACTGGATGTAGAGGAAATTGAGTTCTGGTCATCAGTCTGCTATCTGCTTTTCTAATCTGCCTATTGTGCAATGTAAAAATACATAAATATTTAATGTCACAAAGATTCAAATACAAGTCTTTTTTTATTTTTTTATTTTTTTTTTATTTTTATCAGCAGTGTCACCCATCTACTTGTTTGCAAAGTCCAGTTTCCTAAATTCTCTCCATCTGGTCCAAGGAATCAGGAATGTCCTTTTGCACACTGATGTAATTTCAACAATAACAGCAGAAAACATCCATGACAAATGGTGAGATATAAATTACATGAAAAAAGTAAAAACAAAACTCACACAGAGGTTGATATAATCCTTTCCACATTGCTTTGCATCACTGAAAATCTTTTCTTGTATCCCAGTATTTTTGCTAAAAATTAGTGAAGTGGAGGAAGGTTGGGATGTCATGTGTCAGCCTGTCTGACAGACTCTTGCTCACTTTCATTTAGGGGATGACATTGGACCTCACAAGTGTTCCCAGACCATATTCTCCCTTAGTGTCAATTCATTGTTATTTACTCTGTAGCTACAGCTAGTGTGCAGCAATTTACAAATACTAAAGGTAAGACTACTTAGCACTCCTCAGCTTATCTACTTAAAAATAATATCATAAACAGAAATTAATACTTAAGCAAAAAAAAAAGTTATATAAGCCCCGGTGTAAAAAGAAGGCATAAAATCATTGCTGTATTCATTATTTATTTTCCTCATATGTTTTTTCTGTCCTGGCAGAGGGCGCAGAGTTTTCCTAACACACGTGTGGATACAGACATGACTATGATTTTTGGTGACTAAAAAAGTGCAAGAATAGAAGCTCTGTGAGGGAGAAAACTATAAGGTGTACTAAAAGACTGGGACATTGGTGGTTGGAAAAGTAAACAGAAAAGTAAAAGGAAAGATAATTGGAAATTGAAGGTAAAATTAATTAAAGGCTTACAAAGCAATATCCTTGTGAGAGGTCAAAAAGGAAAAAACAACAAAAAAACCCACTATTTTTTCCTACATATATTTATATGTCTACATGAGTTCCATGTAAACAATAAGAAAGTAATACTATGCCAGTGTTCCCATTCATTTCAGGCTGATGGAGGATTTTATAACAATAAAATAAATATGCTTCTCAAATTTAAGAAGTAGAAATACAAGAACCCCAATAGAATAAGGTACATAGCACTGAAAACAGCTTTTGTAGAGAATTTTCAGTCTGCAAAATTACAGACCAAATAGTAAAAAATATAAAATCTGTTTATAAATAAAATTATTCTTGATGAAGTGTGGCTATATTCAAAATCCCAAGATGTTAAGAAAGTGTTCTCAGCATCTCTTTGTCAATTTTCTACCTTCATTGCAAATTAGTTCTAAGTTCTTTTTTAAAAAATGATATCATAGGTAACAGTGTGTGGAACAAATATCTGTAGACAGATGAAATTGACTTTATCATCAATCAATGTCACTTTTGAGCCATAAATACTAGTATGATGTCACAGCTGTGAAATGATGTCACAGCGACACATTAGCATTATGCAACACTGGATAGCTGAGGGTCATCAAACTGTTTTGAGACTTTATAGCACAACTTTTTGGCCACTTGAAACCATTTGATACTATTTTCTCCTCAGAATACAACCATGAATAACAGAGAAATACATTTGGTACCTGCACCGGAGTTAATCACACTTCCTTCTCCTGCTTTAAAATCAGTGGAGAAAAATATAAACTTTGGGGGCATCATTCATCTCATCTTAAAGTAAACATATAAAATGGGTCAGAAGTATTACATGTTGAAAGGTCTTATTTCTGTCCCTTGATTATAAACAGAGCCTAACAAATCTGCATCAGATGCAGTTGTTTCCACTATAAATCTCTAAAGTTAAGTGTGAAGAATCCCACTGATAAATTATGAAACTTTATTTTTCTATATAAAATCCTAGTAACATGTCCAAAAGAATAGGTAATGTTCCTGTGAGCAGTATGACTCATTTTGCTTGCTTCATCAAATCTCCCACAATTCTGCCAGAGGAGCATGTAATATTCTAAATATATGTACATTGGATTGTTTTAACATTTTGGGTCTTGGTCAGAACATTATTGTCTTCAAGGTAATATTTTCTGAAGGGAATTAATTATTCACATCCTCAAAAATGTTATGATAAGGAAGAGCAGCTTATGTCACTTAACTTTAGACATCTAAAAGTTAGAGATATAAGTCTGAGCTAGTCACCCTATGTTCCCTTGATAGTCACTGGAAAGAAATTGGCACCTCCAAAGGGCAATTCATCTGACCTATTCTAGATACTGATCTTAGGATGAGATGAATCTTTCCCTTGAAGTGCCCATTTCTTTTCATTGACTATAAAGAAAGAATAGGGTGACTTAGACAGAGAAATTTATTTTTTTATATCTAAGCTAGGGCAGATTAATCGTACCCTAGGAGGAAAAATGTTAGGCTACTTTGTTCAGAAAACCCTTAAGAATACAATAGGGGTCACACAGAACTCTACTCAAAACAAAGCAACAGAACAGAATTTGGTGGATTTTTTAACATTGTACTATGCTGAACATATACTTAGAATAATTGACCCCTTAAGAAAATTCAAGAAAACTGTAATCAAAAGGAACTCCCTGATCAAATACAGAAAGAAATTATCTGTTCTAAAGCAACTACATATTTCATATCTAATGCTAAGAGTCATTTTAGGGGTTCAAACATACACACAAAGATTTACATGTAGTTTTAGAGTAATAAATTAACCCTTTTGATATTGGTGTAATATCGATAAATGAAAGTCAACCATCTCCTTGACTGTAGGAGACTTTCAATAAAGAGGCAAAGGCTTACAGGCAAATGCAGAAACTAACTTACAGTGAAAACATCTTTAGAAACCAGTCAAGGTTGGGTCAAACTGTAGGTTTGAAATAAACCAAAGGAATAAAAGAGGAATAATGATTTCTTGCTCAATTAATTTATAAAAACTATCACAAGATATCAGTTAAAGGTATATTTAAAAACTACAACTGAAGTTGTTCCTAAAATATGGAAATCACTTGCAAAGTAGGGAAATTAATTTTGTCCTACCTTGAATTTTCCTTGATCTAACTTGCCAAATAGGGCATGAAATAATTTAAAGTATATTTGCCAATTGTTGTTGGTTTTTTTGTTTGTTTATTTGTTTGCTTTTTTAATAATACTAACCTAAAATATAAACATCTGACCTTCATACAAGAAGCAAAACAAACAAAAGCATTCCAAGACATTTTTAACCATAAAAAAAAAAATCGTCCTTATGCAATAGCATAACATAACCTTCTTTAATGAAAGAAAACATATGGAGAAAAAAAAAAAAAAAAAAGAAGATTCCTTTAATCCATCAGTTAGCTAAATACTTTACAAGTCTATATTTTCATAAATGTGTGAGATTTTATGTAGACCAACCTCATGGAATAGCTGTCCTGAATTCGATAGCAAGTGTAGCAAGCAAAAAGCGTAGGCTCAGGCTTTCAAATGGTTCTGGGTGCACTGAGACTGTGTTTTCCACCCAGGGCATTACACTATATGTGCTCTCTTCCCGCACTCATTCTGTTCACTATGAGTCTCAGATAAGAGTCAGTATTATGACTCTCATTTGTACAACACAAATAGCATATCCAGTATTTTACTGCAAAGAGATGTCACTTACATTGTTTGGACATAGGGAGGAAAGGAAGGAATGGACAGAGCCTGGCACCATTTCATCCCAGTCGTTAGTGCGGAAATGGAGACATGCATAGCATTGCATGTACACTAGTGCGTGGGAAAACGCTGGGGTAAAGACCAAGATAGACCAGGATGTGTAAGGTAACACCAACTACAAGAATAGTATCATCATCTACAACATCTCAAAAATTCAATATGATTTGGTTTTAAAGTACATTTGACTCCACTTAGAATCATATATGATATACATTTATGATATAAATGCAGTATCAACAACCTGCACTGAAAAGATTTTTTAGTCTGTCTGACTTTGCAAATGCAATTCTCTGATGGAAACTTAATACCCTTAAGTTCTTGGAAATCTCATTAAATCATCTTTTAGAACTGTATTAGATAGGAAAAACATCTACAGTTTTTTTTTTTTTTTTTTCCCAGCAAAATCAATCTATCGAGGGATTTGTTTTCATACTCCGATGTACATAACTATGCCTATAACTATTGCAAAACTTTACCCAGTATTGAAGTCCTGATGCGCTGACAAAGGACAGAAGGAAAAAAAAATATCAAAACAAGACTATTGCATATATAGTCAGCATTATGCTGTGAGTCTGTGTTTGGGAACACCAGAGGGCCACTGGAACTGTCTATGATACGAAAGAGAAAACAGGAAGATTTTGCAATGGGTGACACAAGATTCTAACATTTTACTCTAGAATTTATCAGAAGTTATATCAATGCTAACTAAATGAGTCCAGGAGTATGATTTTCTATAGCAATAATCTTTTTTTTTTTTTTTTTCATAACAGTTCTTTTTAAGCGACCACAGGGATCATTAGAAAGGGAATACCAGCCAGATAAGCTGCAAGCCTGATATAGTACAGCCATTTTAATGGTACAATAAGAAAGTCATTAGCGATATGACTAAAAGGCAGGAACTGAGCATAGAATTTTCCCCAGTCCAGACTGGTACAGGAGATGAACAGAATAAGTTCTTCAGAGAAATCTGTAGAGAAATAAGAAAAAGGACATATTTGGCAAACATGTCAGTGTTAGATAGCTTGGAATTAACTTTGAAGGTAACACAGATAGAGGCAAGTCCAGTCAGGAATATTTCATAGGATCATAGAATCACAGAATCATAGAATCATCTAGGTTGGAGAAGGCCTTCAAGATCACCGAGTCCAACCATCAACCTGACCTACTGAGTCCCGTCGCTAAACCATGTCCCTTAGTGCCATGTCCACACATTTATCAAATACCTCCAGGGATGGCAAATCTACCGCTTCCCTGTGAAGCCCATTACCTCTCCATGAAGAAATTCTTCCTAATATCCAATTTAAATCTCCCCTGATGCAGCTTAAAACTGTTTCCTCACCTATTGTCACTTGTCACTTGAGACAAGAGACCAAGAGACCATCCTCACTGCAATCTCCTTTCAGGAAGTTGTAGCAAGTGATAAGATCTCCCTTCAGCCTCCTCTTCTCTTCATAAAATAACTTCAGTTCCCTCAGTTACTCCTCATAAGTCTTGTTTTCTACTTTCTTCCAACAGCTTCGTTGTTATTCTCTGAACACAAACATTTACCTAACTGAAAACATGTGCTTGTATGTAAAATGTGTTTCTTTTTTATTTTTTTCTTATATCAGACAATAAAAGAATTCAACAACATAACATTTTTTTATTACAGACATTATGGATTTCATGAATGTTTCTTCTACTTTTTACCAGTATGCTGTACTCAACAGAATGATCCATGGTCTTTCATAGTGGACAAACACACAAAGGTCACAGAATCAGACTCCACACCTGACTGAACTACTCAGAGGAAATAACAGCTGGACTGTGGAAACCAATTCTGCTAAATTCACCATGTGTCCTCCGAAGTAAGTAGCTAGGAGCCACTTACTTCAATCAGACCAGTTTCTTTAATTTTATCCTTCCTGTGCACCACTGATTCAAACAGGTCTCACAAACAACTGTCTATAATGGAGAAGACTTAATGAGAAAATGAAGCCAATGTTCTGGATTAATGCCTTCCAAAGTCACAGGCTGTTAAGTAGGTGCCCAGAACAATTTTCAGACACATTCTCTAATCATCAAAAGGTCTTTAGTATCTAAGCAATGACCTCAAACATGATGTTATTGATGCTTATGATTAACTTATTGCTACTGCATTCAGTTTTTGAACAGAAAGTTGCTGCCAATCAGCCTTAAAATAAGCTTAAAAATCTTCCTACTTGTATGAATGTCCTTTAAACTACTTATAATATTTGGTGCCAGGTGCACTATGAAATTAGAAAAACATTGGATGATGATGCACCAATAAGCATAGGACACACTTACAATCACAGAATCACAGTAATAATTACTATATTTGTTAACATAAACACTGGAATGTACTATCAAACATAAAAATTCAGCACAAGAGCTTAACAAGAAAAGATTTAAAGTATATTCTTTTCCCAGATAATGTACTTAAATATAATACTAATTTCTCATGATCACTGTAGAGGAAGTGATTCTTTAAAGGAATTTAAATACGTAAAAGCTGGTGGTTAAAGATTTGCTGATACTGGAGAAAACATGAATATGAGGATCAAGTAGAAAAAAAGAATAAGGAGACTAGTGCAAGAAGGGAGTGAATTGGGTGTGAAGGTTAGAGCAGAAAATTGGGGGCAATTAGTCTGGAACACTGCAGAGAGGACATTGTTCCTGGCTAGGACGTTTGCTGAGACTGCAAATCACATATTTATTTATTTCTGCTGAACTAGCCTTCTAAGTAATAAAGTGCTGCAAGGGCACAGACCAAGAACAGTAACATAATTCATTTGAAATTAAGTCACAGCAACCAGCTTATAGATAAATGGATAAAGAGCTACATTTTCTCCTGGCATAAATTGGGTATAACGTCATTAGAGTCAATGGAATTGTGTCTTTTTACATCAGCAGAGAATTTGTTCTACAACACAAGCAATAGTTTTGGCAGTTATGTCCTATTTTCAGTAACACCAAAGCTACAGAAAAATCCCATTTGCAGCTTCTTGTTGATCTGTCTAGCAGTTCTGTCTAACAGCTGGATGGAAGGGTCCCCCAAGAATTAAAAAAAATATATTTAAAAAATCAATTTCCCTGCTGGTGACATCCAAAGACAAAGGTATGGAATGAAATTCAGACACTATTTACATTTAGCAGTTTCTCTGAGCTCAACAGTACTACTTTATGACACACATTTGATACATTATTTAGTTCTTTACCATTTACATTTTTGAATGCTTGTGTAGTAATAAATTCAAAATCTTCATAGATACAGATTTTTTAACATCTTCTGCACTGACATTTCCACCACACAGTTTAATCAATAAAGGTATGAGCTCAGACAACAACTTCAATTGAACACTTAAACAGTTTTATTCTTAAATGATTTTTTTTTCTTTAGTTACAATTACATTGTAACTCACATCAATGATAAATCTTGATTTCTTGAAATGCTGTATTTTACTGAGATTCCAAAATGCATCAAAAAGTAATTGAAAGTCTTGTCTCTGTAGAGTTATTGCAACTCTTTCTTGCTCATATTTTGTTACGTATTTGTTTCTTGTTATCATTTTTTGTTGTTGTTCATCATGGTATTTTTCAGTTGAAGGAAAAAAATAAAACACTGAGAAAACAGATGGGACTAAGAACAGCATAAGCATTACTAAGAATATGCCTTCTATTCTAAAATATTTCTGTATTTTTAATTCATGCTTCTGACAGTTCATGGAAGCCAATAGGAAAACAGAAATGGCTTTGACCCAAAGGGAAAAGTTTATTCCAGAGGCATTAATCATTTCCTAAATATTGGTACATATTTCTTCATGATCTTTCAACAAGCTACATGGACTTCTGAGTCTGATACACAATCATAGTATTGTAGAATGATAGAATGGTTTGGGTTAGAAAGGACATTAAAGATCATCTAGTTCCAACCCTCCTGTCAGGGATACTTTCCACTCTCCTTAAATTCAGTCTGCTTAAGCCTAGATATAAAGGAAGAAAATAAGAAATTGTTACTATCAAAGCTGCATGTATCACAGTCAGCTACTTAGAGTTATGATAAGCATTTTTTCATTTGTTTTAAGTAAAAAAAGAAGTCTTAAAATAAAGTTGTCCATATTCTCATATGTGACATTAATGACAGGACCACAGGAGGCTCATGGAACCTGGAAACTTTAAGAGTAAATGTATCCTGCAGTGCTGAAGAATTCAGGACAAATTTAGACTTTGTGCTAGTGATCTGCCATAAACATATTTTGGTGATGGAAATAACTATGACTGTGTTACAGTCATACTAGGCTATATCTACAAAGGTACTTGCACACTGAGCACCAACATTGTGGACTTACTGCGTTGCTCAGAAGCCCGGCTGGACTGCCATCTATAGGCACCTGAAGGTCTCTTGTCCAAATACATGATCTCCATAGAAGGGGTTCTGATGCTATCACTGCTCTCCGTCAGTGCCCTGAATAGGCTGTTAAATGGCTGATCTCACCAGGGGCTTCCAGTGTGGTCAACGTATCTTATACGTTTGAATAGAATCACACTAAACACTTTTATCCTGTGTCTTAGTAGTCTCCTAGGATAGAGGCTCTGAGAAGTAAATCCTCGCCTTTAACCTCAGCTTCCTTTGTGATGAGTACTCTTACTACATTGAGAGTGGCTGGGACTTTTCTGTAGGATTTTGTGTTGTTTAGTTTTTATTTGTTAGGTTTTGGATAGCAGTGTGTAAAAGAAGTGTCTCAGGCTCCCAAGAATATTACAGAATTCTGGTGTCAAGAGAAATAATTGTGTTCTTGAGGAAGTGGTTGAGCCTCCTCTGTTCTCAATATTTTCAAAGAGCTTGATAATTTCATGCGACTTCCTGTTCAGCTTGCAAGTTTTTGTGACACCTCACTTCGCGTGCATTGAAAAAGGACAAAATATAATTTTGCTGCAGAGCTTTCAGAAGTTAGGTATTGCTATACTTATACTCTTCTATGCATCCCTATCAATCTCCTTGATGACCTGAGAAAGAAAGACATCTTGCTGCATTTATATCCTGTACAGCATATGAATTTCAATCATTACTATACTATAATTATCATTGGGTACACAGAGAAGCAGATTCAAGGTATCCATTTCTAACTGTCTCACATCCACATGGAGAAGTGTAATGTCATAGCTGTCCAGAATATGCTTCCTTTTTTATCAATGACCAACAAAAAGTATTTTTAAGCATTAAAGCATTTTATTTCCAGTCCTTTAGGCAACAATGGTTTTCAAAGAATTACATTAAATTTACCCTGTTGAAATGTAATAAAAGCAGTGAATTTTCACCAGGAATGTATTTGATATGGTAACAACAACAACAACTTTTATCTATGTTTCTCTGATATCAAAGAATGTAAACTCCTTTATTAACAAAGGAATGAGTGAGATACTACTGAAATACATAACTGTTCAGCAATTGTACTGGAAAAGAATATCTGAGATGAGAAAAATTGTCTGCAACTGATTTTGATAGCCTTTGTTTTTCACATCCCTCAACACCAGCAAACTATTTTGCAAAGTTTCAAAGTGAACTACAGCAAGTTTTTTTAAAAAGGGAAGGCTAAATTAGGTCCTTAATACATAAATAAATCTGTAAGGAAAATGACTTTCAAAACCATTGATCAATAGCTGTCTCAGCTAGACTGAGAACTGCTTGATGATCCACTCATTTAGGTAAGGGCATAGGACTGTCGTTAACAGAGGTATATGCAAGGAGAGGAAAAGGAAGCCTCACAATGAAAGGGTTTAAGATGTCAGTAAACACATGTTTATAGCAGTAGCATTAGGCAGTTAACTGTGATTCACGGTTTTAAAAGCAGAACTCATTTAGCTTGCTAATTACAATAACAGCTGCAAAACTGAAGAATTCTTCAACTATTTATGAGGTGTGAAGACAAAGAGTGGAGACAGAGCATTAGAACGCTGGAGATCTGACCGTTAAGGGTTTGCCATTAAAACAGTCTCATCTGAGTCCAGCAGAGCCACACCAAAGGGGCTTTAGAAGCATCCTCAGTCTTTTCTGCTTAATTCCTGTGTTGCATTATAGTTTTAGTTTCTGCTGGTCCTACAGTTGACTGTTTTAGCACATTGACCAGGTGTTTGGTGTGCGAGAGACCTCAACTGGATATTGTAAATTGAATTCTTATATGCCTGCAGAAGGTTTGATTCAGTGAAACAGCAAGTCCATTCACAGGATGACCAGGCCACAAAACATGGACATCTGAAACAATTATCTGAATTGTGACTTCTGATCCCTTCTTTTCTGCAGATACCATGAACATGAGGAAGTGGGCAGTGTGCTATGCAGCAGTTCCTGGAGGTCCATACAGGTCTACTTCCTCCTATTTTCTTTTCTGAAATTCCACATTTTTCTTCCATTTCCTTACAGATGTGACTCTGTATATTATACTCTATAACCATGTATTATACTATATAACCACGTAGATAAACAGCCGGCTCTGCAGTGGGTTACATATACCTGGTCACAGTCCTGCAAATATGCCAGAGATGACCTGTATACTAAGCTTAACATGACTTTGAAAAATTTCCTGAATCTTTTAGCTGCAAGAGGTTTAGATTTCTTCCTGAGGAAACTATAAAAGGTTCATTACTCTCTTTTTGAGGCATGTCCAGGTTTTTTTTTAAAAAAAAAAAATCTAGGAAAATTACCTTCCGCATAAGGAAGAGATAGTTAAATACACACTGAAGGAACCTGAAGACACCTTTACATAAAGCTAAGTCGATCTCTCATGACCACAAGTTATATTAAAAAGCAGTGCAGGGAAATGAAAACCAAGGCACGATATCCATCAAAGTAGATTAGCAAAGTATATAAACAGCTTTTGATAGGTATCAAACATTAGATACTGGTGCAAAGGCAGTGGCAGTAAATACAGTAAAAAATCAGTAGTGGTCAGACACTGTTGTATGTTGGGCAACCTCATACTAAGTGGTATTGTGCGTGCTGTGGTATCTGTAGGAGAATGCAATTAACTCTCTGGAGCCTTGTTCTTATTGCCCTTGTGGAAGAGATTTCCAGGGGGAGAACAGGATAGGAACAACTCTGAAACAACTCCCAAAACTAGAAGGACAATACCTAGGAGTTGTTCGTCTGTGGAACAAGCGAAAAGAAAGAGGTAGCTAACATATACACACTCTATGCCTGAGCAAGGACACCTGGAAATCAGATTTCACTCAACATACAGTCTGTTGCCCATCTTAGCATGTTTTTTCTTGACACCATTTAACTCTTGTTCCTCTAGAATAAAGGCTATAATAAAATCCACTGTAGGAAATAGTCCTTTTCCTTTCATTTTGTATCTTTATAGGTTAAACATTTGGAGTCTGAAGAGTCCCTCTATTGGACTTCCTTTTTCTGTCTTCTTTCCATTTATTTTTTGCCCACCTGACAGCATATCACATGAATAAAATCCACATTATGTATGCAAAGGTTAGTGCAGATGTAGTGGAGAATCTGCCACTAAATAATGTCGTTTAGCTAATTAAGTTAGACTGCTAATAAAGCTAATGATAGAAACAATAGTTTTGGCAACAAGAGCTGAGAACCGTGGAGGAGAATGTGACTGCTGCTTGGATCATATTCACCTTTTAAAGTGCCATTTTGATGTTCAGAAAGGAAGCACTGTTTGGTGGAAAAAAATAAAGTGCTTCAGAGCTGGATAGATCAGTAATAACTACAGAAACAGAGGATAAAAAAGACTGTTTAAGATTCTGGGTGTCTCTCATGCCAAACTCTGCGTTCTCCAGAGAGTTTAGAAGTTCACAGCTGGTGTCTTCTGGAAACATGTCACCTTCGGATACTATTGATCAGCAGCTACCAACTGTTGTGCTGGAGATTCAGCTCACCAGCAACAAAGTACTGTCAGCACCAAGGGTGTTGCACAACAGCACACAGCTTTTTCATGACTAAAGGAAAGAAAGAGATATCTTTGAATAAAGTCAGAAATTACTCAGTGATAACATGTTTTCCTGTTATCTGTGAAAGTATCACCATGGCTCAGTTGACAGAGGTGAGAGACTTATTCAAAACACTGAGAAACAAACATAGGCTATCGTGTTTGGGGTTTTTGTTTGTTTATAAATGAAAAAAATAGCTTCTCTCTCTTATTTTTACCTTAATTTAAATGGAACATGCATTGTTGTATGTTTTACTTACTATTTGGTGAAAAAAAAAAATGTATCAGTAAAACCTTACCAAAAAAAAAAAAAAAAAAGTGGTCTTTCTGAAGTACAAAAAGCAGTTTATATTTTTAATGAAAAAATGAAAGTCATCTGAAATGACTTTAACATTAAAAAAGCTAAAGCCAGTGCAAAACAAGAACTAACATTATGACAAGTAAGATGCAAAGAAGTTAACAAAGTACATTCACATGTATGAATTCAGTTTACAGTCCAGTCTTTCTGCCTAACTACTTTCCTGGAAACCTTAGGGCTGTACAGCTTTGCAGTATGTTCCTTCTTGAATTTCAAGGTCCAAATCTTGCCTACAAGAAACTATTATTTTTGCTGTACTCAGTGGAGGGCAAAACTCTGCAGGTTGCAGCATGGAAGCTGATTAAGACAGCTGAGCAGTGCTAGCTTCAGGCTGTCCACAAGAGTTTGCTTACAATTCCAGAAGCTACACCTGCCATCTCCCTGTTCTTTGTAGCCTCTGAGATCATGGCGAAGGTCTATTCAGACCTCTGTCAGGTAGCAGAAATATTCTTTTGAGACCATACTCAAGCAGAAAATTATTTCATGCTTGTTTCCTTGAAGAATCCCTTACAAACCCACATGTCTCCAAGAAAAGTGTAGTAAAGAGGGAGATGAAAACCACTGATGTCAGAAGGGATGACACCATGATTGGATTTGCATAGTAAATTGATGCATTAGTTGATGCCTTTATAAAAGGCCATAATTGCAATGTAATACATTATACCATCCAACCATGGTAGATTTTTCAGTAGGATGTGTCACCGTGGTCCTAATTCTCTTTTGTCTAAGTTTTTGCAGTTATTACCCATGTGGTTGCCTCCAACTCTGAAAAAACAAACAAAGAAAAAACACAATCAAATTATAATAATACTAGTGTAGTAATTATCTAATTGGTTACACTTAAATAATTTTGGATGGGGCAGAATTACCGAAAGGCAGTATTTTTCTCTCCTATCAGCCTCATTTTTATGATCAGCAACTGATTTCCTTCTGATTTTACAATGGTATTTGCATTTTTATTTATATTTCTACTTCCAACAGAAATTTGGTTGGACAAAATTTATGTCAATCTCTAGCTATTAATATATAATTAGTAAAGATTATTTTGACTTGAGAGCATGCATCCATTGGAAAACAGGGAATGGGAGTAAGATTCTTAAAATCTAAGGCCTATTCTTAAATGTATACTGCATATTTACAGCAAAGGAGGAAACACTGAGTTATATACAAAACCTGAAAAGTTCAGCATCCTGCTATTACAGGAGGCAATGTTGTACAGGCTTATAAAAAGATGTGCCCTTCAGACTGCTTTCAGTTTGTCCTATAGTGTCTTTTTCCATCTTCTGCCTTATAACATTTTCTATGCCTTGTAAACTGATAGGAATTCATTCCTCAATGGTCATACATAGAGGTTAATAAGCTCCCAGCAGCAGCTGACTTGGCACTCGAGTAGAAATACTCTACCCTCCATCCAGTTCAGAAATGTTACCTTCATATCCCCTTCTCTGTTTTGGGAAACCATACTGACACTAAGTCTTTTTCCACCTCAGTTCTTCTGGATACATACAGTATCCATTCAGGCCATGCAGTAAGTTTTTCCTCTTTTCCTGTAGCTGAGAGACTACTCCTTGTGCAAATTGCTGGTCAGTGTGATGCGACACTGAGTCAGCCAGAGCCATGGGGCATATACACCTACGTCACATCACAAAATAGGGCTTTGAGTGTTAAAAATAATTGTTCATTAGAACACAGTGTAGAATAAAGCAGCTATTACAATACAGAAAGATAAGATTTTGTAGGTGAAACGGCTTTAAACATCTGAAAACAAATCTCTCCCCTATTCACTCTGTCCTTCCTTCTTTCTGACCTTGCTCTCAGTCCAGCAGCTTTCACCGTGGATTGCAGCAAACTCTCTCTGGCTCTCAGAAAGTCTCTTTTCTGTCACCTCCGTGTCTGTGCACTCTGCTTTCTTGCTGGTTCACACTCCAGCTTCAGGCTCCCTGCCTGCTCCACCCTGCACTTGCCAAAGGTTTTCCTGCAAAGCTTTTAAGCTCACTCTCAGAAAACACAATCTCCCTTCCCCTTCAGAGGGTGCAAAATTCAGGACAAAACAAAGAAGCAGCTTTTGACCTTGCTGTCCAGCACAGCCCGTCACCAAGCCACGCTGCGCACAGAAGCTGTGAACAAACAAATAACTCAGGCTGTTTATTGTGTCACAGTGACAGAGTGGTGAACGGTAGGAAAGGCTGAAGGAATGTAAGAGATTATTGGAGGACAAGCAACTATATGTGTATTTCTCCCACATTTCTGACTTCGTAAAATGTCATTCACTTACGTCGCCAGGAAGCAGACAACTTGCTTCTTTTAGAAGAACAGACCAGGAAGGTACAGAGGATTATTATTGCTCAGAAGGATTCCTTCTAAGGTGATAAAAGAACATAGTTATCTATACTGGAACAAACAGCAAGGTGTCTCTGCCTTGTAATATTAAAGCCAAAATATGACACTTCCTGTGCTTTAAATTCCATTTTGTTATCCTCTGAAAACATGTATAAATTCCACTATAAAGTAAATAGAGCACCCAGTGCTGAGGATGTTAGAGGTTAAAAATATTCTCTACCTCTTGCCTTGTCAGTGCCCTGCCATCTCTATATATTTTCATACATATGCAAGTTTATGCTGTAAAATGTGCCCAGCAAGAGTTTGCTGTTAAAAATGCTATGCATTATACCTGATAAAATGCTGAGATAAAATGGAATTATAAAAAGCTGTGAAGTAAACCTTGGACAGTTCTTGATGCTGTGCTAGGAAAAGCACCTCATAGAAAACTACGAAACCTGTAACCTAAAGCATGGCACCAATCAATCTTGCGGAAAACTGGTATGAATGATGTCTAGGTTTCAGGTACTCAGTGAGCATATTCACATTATACGGCTTTTTATCATTTGAACGTGCTGCCCCAGAAGGGAAAGGATAAAAGGTATGCTGTCACCAATTTGGAATGAGGTCTGTGGCAGTCTGCTGGAAAGGAAATGGCCCTTAAACGGGAGAAAGGGAGATGTCCAACTAGGTAAGGTTTTCTACAAAAAATGAAGACAGTTGTTGGAGATTATTTTTTTTACTACACATTTTGTTCAATTGTAATCCTCAAAATTTTGTATACAGAAATTAATTTAAATTTTGAAATCTCAATTTACCTTTTTTATTATTATTATTATTTTCTAGTTCCTAGCAATTAAATACAATATGTTCAAAGATTTTTTTACCTTTTCCATTTTTCCAGATCTTCCATTTCTTAAACAGAAATATTAAGCCATGTAACTTCCTCATCTACTACTCTTCCAATATTGAAATTTTTAAAATTGCAGAATTCTTCCTTTCACCATTCTGAAGCTTTCATATGCAAAGTTACAAATGACAAAAGTAAAATATATAAAGGAAAAAAAATAAAGTGGGACTATCACTTAATATATTGAACCAAATAGCTAAAATAGAGTAGAAAGAGAAATAATGAGTAAGGGAAAATAATAATAGTAGTAATAATAATAATAATAATAAATCATTTTCCAAATCAACTATTTTTTTAAATGCATGTATTTTTTTGCTTGTTTCTGTTTTTTCTCATTTGATTTCTGCAGCACAGAAAAACTGTAATATATCATTTATTTACATTTTGGCTTTGTGCAAATGTTTCTTTGTTTTTCAATAAACTCTACTCATAACATGTAAATATCTGTGGCAAAGACCATCCCCCTGGAGTGATACAGGATGCATTGCTAAGCAACATTTTCTGAGTTTGCTTTGTTTTTGTCCTTCCATTCTCTCTCAGAGTTCTTTTCATCATTTGCTTTCTTACTGTATGAACACAGAGGAAAGTTCCACTAGGGCCTCCTTCTGCAAATAATATGCATGCAACTACATAAAGACTTCAGATTTCAGATAGCCCATGCAGAAGATCATGACATTCCTTAAATAACTTTGAATCTGATGTTAAGAAGAAGAATCCTATCTGTAATCTGGAAATACAAATGCAGAGTATTTCCCCACCAGGTTACCATTTATAGGCCCATGACTCCTAATCTCAGGGATAGTCTGAGAAGCCAGAGAGCTACACTTGCCTATATTTCTTCATGAAAGAAAGCACTAATTGCAAGAAACAATAATGATAAAACTTTGTTATTTCCATCACAAACAGGAGGGTTGCATCTGTAAATCTAGACTCAAGCACATTATCTTGTGCATGGGTCTGCTGCAGCTCAACTCCACATCAAAAATTACAAATTTTTCCACTTTTTTTTTTTTTCATTCTTCTGTGTTTTTAGTTCTTTGTAAGAGAAATCTGAGCACATACACTGAAGAGGTGCCCTCAAATTGCCACCACAAACAACAGAAATGCATGCGCACTTATGTTCATAAGCTTGCGGTTCTGCAAAGCATTCCCAAAACAGAATCCTCTGCCAGAACCTAAAAACGCCAAATCAAACTTTTTGGCATTTTCCTGAAATAAACAAATAAATATTGCAAGCTGTTTTTGAAGTTTTCATTTCAGAATATGTTTTTCAGCTCCTCAAATCATAATGTATCTTCCTGCCTTGATCTTCTGTTGAGACCTGAATTTTTGTTGATGCCAGTGTTATGATGTTACGTATGACACAGCAGCACTTTCAAATTGGTTTACAACTGACCAGTAGCAGTCAGAAATGATAACTTTCCAGATGTTTATGACAAAATACATCTCTACAGACAAGGAAATCTTATATTGGTATGAAACCTGCAGCTCCAAGGCAACCTTGACATAAATTTTCAGCAAACATATTCCTGCCATTGCTGGCTGTGCTATCCTATCAATTCAGCGTGATTATCTAGTTCAATACCAGGAATCCACATTTAATAGATGGTTCCAGCAGCAATCCTCTGACACAATCAACTAAAGCTTGTTCTCACTATCTTCTTTACCCTCATCTTTATTGCTGTCTGCAAGAGTTTTCCAGTTCCATAAACTGGTACGTAAGGACAAGCATTTGCTTCATAAACTCCTGCTGTTTCTCAGCTGTTTGTCAGTGCAATGGAAGATTTTCAATACAGCATGTAATTAACTATTACTGAGCAACTAAAAGCAGGAGCTAAAAGTGTTGTTGAAGTGTAGCAAAGAAAAGTGTGATTTGTCAGGGTTCTTCCTTCCTACAGTTTTTAAATTGTACCATGTCTCTCCCAAAAATGAGTTCATGAGACTATCATATTTTTACCAGGGATCTCTACTTATGGAAATGCAAATGCCTGGCTGATGACTCTAAACAGAAACAACCCATCTACATTACATACAACAAGGCAGCACTGCAGATGCTTACAGGACACTTAGCCATGTAATGTATGAATAATTCAAGGATATCCCCTATGCATTTTGATACAAATATTCATTTGTAAAGAGTTTAAAATAAAATAAAATAAAACATTTGGGGAAAAACTTACATTTTGGGAAGTAGTTAAATCAAGTCTTTTACTTTGAGGTTTCACAGTTGGGGCAATTGTGTTTGTGTGGTCTTTTGCACTGAACACAGAAACCATTTTTGCAATAACCAAAGCTATTTGGTGGGGACAGTCTGCGACATCCTGTTTAACACTGAACTATGACTGCTCTAAATGCACCAGAAGTCAACACTTAGGCCACTGAGAAATTGGCAACTGTACAACTTCACTGTGATATTATCAAATATTTGCACATATTAAATGTTAGTATTCATATTGAACTAGCAAGTAGGCTTGAATGTATGGTTGCATAACCACTAATTACAAATCTTGTTTTTAATTATACCAAACTCATATAGATGCTACGTTCTCTCTTTCTGTTTCCTAATTTATATTCTTTTCTCTTGCTGTTACCTTTGTTTCTGCTTCATTCTAGGTCATATTGATTACATCATTTTTTTCTTTTTTTTCTCAGTATCTTTTGCTACATAGTGCTTCCTAAAAAAAAATAAAAATAAAAATAAAAAAATGGGGGGCTATCTCTACAGCTAAATCGCATAAAGCATTACTTTGAGAGAGATATATATATAAATATATATATATGAGCCTATTTCAAGGGATCGCATTTTCCTGTTTGATGTTCCTATGGACCATTTCCATTTCCCCAGTTCTCACATGATAGGAAGCCCAGCTGTTTACTTTTTTCACTTCTTTCATTAGAGTTCACACTTTTCCCCCCAGACACCCTGCTAGAGCAACTGTCTTCCTACACCAAAACCCTCTGGAAATGTAGAAACATTAGTGATCATGTTAGAAGTACTAATGTGCAGAAACTTACCCTGTATTGCGTTTGCTGCCTCTTGAGTTCTGCACAGAGAGCAGTCAGTCTCACTGTGCTCTTTAGTCTGAAAATAAAAGAGAGTGGATGAATTAAGAAAGGTTCTGTACAACTGCAGGAACACATGCGTTTTCTCTTTGTAAACACGTTTATCAGGCAAACACACAAATGCAGCAGAGTTCTTCCTCATGAAGCACCTGTCCCTGTGGGGCTGTGGTTTCTGTCTCCTCAGTAAGAAACTATGGGATTTGTTTTTCCTCCATGCTCCCCACATTTTCCCCTCATAACTAGGTGCAGTATTGGCTCTGTGGTCTCTTTCTTACCCTAGAAAGTAAGGTCTCTTGATTTTATGAATGGGTTTGAAGTAGCAGTGCTAGATTTTTTTATTTGTTTTTTATTATTATTTTCATTGCTGTTACTACTCCGAGATTTGTGCTCATCAACCCCTTTTCCTACAGTTTAAGTTAATAAGACAACTAAAAGGTAAAAAGAAATACTATTTAAACCCTTCATTGATAGGGGTAAATGAGTCACTGAAATAGGAAAAGCATCATTTGGCTGGCATCCTCTTTCCTTTAGCTTAATTTGTGTAGCTGTTTGCAACATTTCTTGCCAGGCAGTAATGTGTTGGATGCAGTATTGTTTTTAATTACCTCAGTCACCATTCTAGTACTACCCATATTCCCATAATATGTACCTGTATAAATGTAAACTTATTGTTGAATGCAAGTGATGTCAACCTTTATAATGGATGGTCACTTTAATTATAACAGAATTATAAAAGGAAAAATGTTTTTAGCCAGTATTCCCTTGTGAAAGATTTTTATCTGCAACTAGTTAACTTGACAGCTTTACTGTAACTTTGTTATAATTAAATTTCTGTATCATGTAACTGTCTTGTTTGATTTTATTTCATATTATGGTTTTTAATTCATTTAATTAACATTATAGCCTCATTAACCAATGGTATGTTTTTAATGCAGCTCATTTGTAAAACAGATATTAAGTTACATCCTAACGGACCCATTGCACTCAAGTTCTATACAGATTGCACTCTTGCCTGAACCATGACTGAAATTAGACACAGCCTTAGATATTCAAATTCGTGCAAAATAACATGAAACTATGAGAAGCAGGAGTGGGATTAGATGTGAAATTTTAAATTCTTCTTTGGTAAAACAGGTAGAGTAGAGAGTTGTAGGACGTGAAGCTGTTTGTGATGTAGACAGAAAAAGAAAACAGTTTAAGTTAAGGCAAATAATAACACTTCTCCTAGCAATTTGTTATTTACATTTAAGTTTCTTGAAAATAAAATAAAATAATAAAATAAAATAAAATAAAATAAAATAAAATAAAATAAAATAAAATAAAATAAAATAAAATAAAATAAAATAAAATAAAATAATAAAGGCTTGATAAGGATTTTAGCCCATAAAATGGCAGAGCTGAATTATAAAAAATGGGGGCTGGAGAACTTTACAACTCCTCATCTGTTGAGGTACACTCACTGCATCTAAGTTTAGTAATAGAAAACTTCTTGTGATGTCAAATTGTCAGTATAGGAAGGCAATTATAACATGCCTCTCTTTGAAGTCCTTTTAAAGAAAGTGTTTTGAACCATAGGTCCCCAATTGTTGTTTGATGAGTTATTCCAAAGATAAGGAAACAATGACCAGTGTAAGCTAATGAAAATCTGCAACAGAAAACTAAAGTTCAGCTTTCCAAAAGGAGTGAATGATAATAAGTAGCCAATAATATCATTGCTTGTTCTACATAAAAATATATTTGAAAATGGCATATGATAGTACATGTCTGCAACTTTTGGCAATAAAACTATAATGATGAAATTATAACAACTATTCACTGAGTTTAGGTAGATTTTTAAACTATTTTAAATAAATTTCTTAGTGCTATTTGAATTACATTATACTAAACACAAATAGCTAAAAGTAGTTATTTAAATACGTGCTGGTCAAAACAACATGATAGAACAAATTATTCCCTTATTTTCTTTATGGCAATTTTACATAATATTTTGTCACCTTAATTGAACTAAACCTAAGATTCACAGCAATAATGGATGTTAGCATAATTTCTTTAAATGCCTGTGATTAAATTAACAGCCTTAGGGCAGCCAAGCATTTTGTTGTGAGAGTGTATTAGGCTTTATGATGCCCCAAAAGCAAAGCATATTCAATAATATTTTATTATTAAAAACAAAACAAAACAAAACAAAACAAACAAACAAACAAAAACATAATTACTATGGCAATTGTCTAGCTTCAAGCTTTCACTTTGCTTACCAAAACCTTTTCAGAAGAGATGGTTTGTATATGACATGCAGTACTTTCAAATATCCTCTAGATGACACTGTTTACTGCATTTAGAAGATGTGCAGGCCTTTATGAGAAGTAGCTACAGATTGAACGAAATACATTTAACAACTATTGTTTGAGCCTAAGCCTGTTCTCTTGACGTCAGTGGACAAGATTTCAGCAGTTTCAGTGAAAACAAGAGATTCTATCTATAAAACTAAAAAAAAATCTTGTATTTTCAACAGAAAGGACTGCAGTTTAAAACACAATTGAAACAGTTTTCATTGCATTCTAAGATATAAAATGTACCATAGGAATGATTCTAATTGCTGAAACCCCTTCTTACACACACTCTTAATTAGTCTGGATAGCTTTGTTTAAAAATGACACTGTATAAATATTAATCTTTTTTTTCCAACTATTCTTTGTTCCATGATCTACATTCATTGTAGCACAGTAAATTTGAGTTCATTAGATCAGTTATTGCTATTTAGATGTAAATGTCTTCAAGGAGGATTAATTACTCTCTAATTCTGATTTTTTTTGAAGTCGACATAATGAAGACATTCTTTGACATTTCTTTGATTAAAAGAAAAAAAAGAAAAAAAAAGAAAAAAAAGAAAAAATTAAAAAAATTCCCCTTGTCTTCTGTACGGCACAGTTCATAGTAGCTAAAACTTGGAAAGTGCCTAAGCAATTTTTATGGGACTTCAGTTAGTAAATTATGTTAGGTTGCATTCCAGGAAGCAATTTGTTGGTTGAAATGTCTATGCTCAAGATGCCTTTCCCCCACACGGGCATCTTGGTTGCCTCTAGAACCTAAGGGAAGAGTTATATATTTCAGTTATCTCTTAAAAAAAAAATGAAAGACTATGCTTTTCTTTAAAACAGTCATAGAAGGAGGAAAACCATGGTGATTTATTGGCAGGCACGTATAGAGCATGTAGCGATGCATGTTGGAACAATGTTTTGAACAGCTTTTCAACTTGCACCGTAAGATTCTCTTAAAGGATGAGAAAGCTTTGTGTAGGAACTGAAAGCAATTGTTAGCAGGCATGCTTTTTAATTACCTGTTACAGACCTGTTAGAAGTGGTAAATGAACCACCAAGAACACTTGAATCACAAGCTGGAATTCCCTGACAGTTCTCATGGAATCAGGAGATGTGATAGCTTTTTTTTTTCCTCTCTGTCCTGATTCAAGCACACATCACTCCTGTTAGCAGAGTGTCTTAACCTCTGAGTTATTAGCTAATCACAAAGGCTTAGGTTTACCAACAGTACCCAGGGTTTTCTTCAGTGACTGCTTCATGTATGAGCCAAACAGTTCATGGAGTAGAGAATCCAGTGAAAAAAAACATCTTATTTGTAGATTCTGATAGGGCTTAAGATATATGTTGGTCAGAGAGGAGAAGATTAAGAGACTTCTGAGCAGTTGCAAAAGTAGAAGGTCAGCTTCTCTCATCTTACCAATATGAATTGAAGCAAGCTGCAGAGAAACTTACTTCAGAGTTTGATGGCATTTAAGCTCAGGCTTTCAAGACTACACTCGGAGGCAGATATCTATATCTTATTTTCAGACAACTAAGAATTTTTTAGATATGTTTTTTTGAAGCTTTGGTTGTTGTTGTTTGACCACAAAACTTCTCAGTGGTCTTACAGTATTATGTAAGATCTACTTCATATCAGGACAAGCAATACCAGTGCTAAACAGGACAGAATTTGTGGTAGAATATTTTATATGGGAGCTGACTTAAGCCACATAGGATTGCTAATAATCATTTTTATTGCTAACTATATATATTAAAGAAGACTTATGAAAACAATCCTTTTGCCTGTGTTTTGTGGGGAGCACCTCTGTTTTCAATACTATCTTGATACTACTAAGACATGCAGGTCCTGCTCTTGAGATATTTTCAGGTGTCTGGAGGCCCATATTCAGGCTGAGCACATTCATTTCTGATTCAAGACACAAACACAAACACACACACACATTTTTCTTTTTTCTTTCCATCCTTTATTTTTAGGAAAACTGATCTGAAACTTATCTGCTGAACGAGAACCAAGTAAGTTCAACTTCTCTAGCTTGATTGGAAGCTTACCCCCATTTAATCAAAAATAACAAAAAGAGAGAGAGATTACTTTTCAGCTAAAGATTGTCACTGGCAAACAATGACAAGCTTTGCCAAAAGCTTTGGCTTTTACTTTATGATGTTACAGTACTTCTATATACCTGATGGGGTAACTGAAGAATATCTGGGTAACTCTTTGACAGAGGAAGGACGCTGACCCATAAACACATACACAACATCAGACCAAACTGAATAACAAATGCTTTTATCAATGGAGTGGAGATTTTCACTCATGATCAAAGACTTAGATTTAAAGCCAAATTCTACCAGTGAAAGAAAACTGAAAACTTGCAACTCCTTTTGTTCCCTCATAGAAGCATAGGTAGGTGTACAGTGAAAGGTTCTGCTGTATCTGTAAAAAATCTCTCTCTCTAGGGCTAGTGAAGACAGTCTCTTCATTCACCTAAATGTAAATATGTTAATAAGATTTCCATAGTTTCTAGATTTAAAAAAAAAAAAGGAATTCTGTCATTAATGAACAGAATGTTATTGTGATGAATACAACTGGTTACCCTCAGTGAAGTCATCCTATATATATGTATATAAAATAATAATAATAAATATATTTCCTACATTTCTCAGTCAAGAATCAGGTGAGCAGTAAAGTAAGCCAAGCAATAGCTGAAGTTCAGATTTGAAATGACTGGTGTTCATTTAGGTGTGTATGGAATTTACTGAACTGCACAGTGGAAAAAAAGGCCTGGTAATTATTACTTCTCACCAGCATGATAATAGCATAGGTAGGGTGGATTTAGTCTTTACAGTGACTGACATACTTTGTAATGCCTGAAACTAAAAGACCTCCCCAATTACAGATATGAGATAAACTTATAATTATTATATTATACCTTCACATACCTTCTTTTAGCACCACATATATTTAATTGGAGCTTTTAGTCCAAGAAAATCTGTAGGATTTTTTTTGTTGTTGTTATATAAATATACTGCCTTTGATGACAAATAGTCACATAAATATATACTATACAGAAAAAGAATGTTTAAATAGGACTCTGAATAAACTTGAGTTACTGATTTCCAAAAATGACGTATCTTGGAAACAAGTATCCTCTCCTCATCACAGGGCTGAGGTTTGCAAGCATGGATATAAACTAATCAGGCAGAAGACCTTCAGTGTACCCAAGCTTTAGAAAGATAAGGGGGAAAGACAGAGATTTGAAAGGGAATCTAAGCACTGATCCCTGTAAATATGTCTGAAAATAACAACTTTCTGGCATATGTCAGGACAAACTTTGCCAAAATAAAAAAAAAATAATAAAAAGAACACCAAAGAAAGCCCTATGACAATTACAAGTAATTTCTAATATTGCTTTTTTTATTTTTAATATTTTATTTGTTTTATTTTAAGATGTCTTCCCCTGGAGGGTGCATTTTCCTTGTTTTGCCAAGAGCTGGGCAGAGGGAGGCCCTGTTAGTCTTTGCTCTGGACCGATAAAGCACCCTCCTACCTCTGCTAGGAGTAAAAGCAATCTAATCTAACTGTCTAGACAAGGCTTTGCTCTGGTCTGATCCCACTCTTTGGTGTTGCTTGTGACATCCAGAAATTTGACAAGGAAAGCAATTATTGATCAGTCTAAGGTATGTTTTGCTGTGATAATTGTCTAAGCATGACTGAGTGATGCCCCTATAGATAGGTTCTTACTTATTTCCTGAGGCATGTCATCCTTAGAGAGACAGAAATGTTGATAAGGAAGAAGACAAAATGACTAACTTTGATGGAATTTGTGTTGAAACATCTGCTGCTTGTCAACATGGGAGGCAGAAGTGATTTATTAGTAGTAACAAATGAAAACCAATGAAACTCACCATCTTATTCTTCCCCTAAACTATTTTCTGACTGTGAATATCCAGTAAGTTCCTATGAAGAGAAAGTAGTGCCCTATTATATGTACATTTTTGCTTTGCTTCCATTATAACTTGCCACATACCCAATTAAACATTATTTACTTGAAGAGTTTGAGTAACTTCTGCATGCTAAGAAACATGGCCAATAATATCACTGAATGCAAGAGTGAATATCTATGGAGAAGACAAATTGTGGATTTAGGGTGGGTTTCAGGTCTTTTAGATTTGTTTTCTCTTGTCCAGAATCCAAATATTTTTAGAGCAATGAACGGTATGTAAATGAATGTGAAGATATTTGGTGACATATAACCTATTCCCTAAAAGCATGCCAAACACAGACCTGTAATTTTCTCCCACTGCTTTAATGAGAGTAATTTCATTGGAATGAATCCTTTCATTCAGGCTCAACATTGCACAGGCACTCTGTTGAATTCTGGCTTCCACATCAAGAGGAGCTCTGAGAAGAACTAGCCTACAGAAAGCCAAAATTACATCAAAGCACTTCCCTAGAACATGGTGGCACATACAGAGTAATGCCAAGGGGAGGAAGAAACACACCTTCTTTGTTATGGGTCTCAAGCCCCAGAGAACAAAGATTCTTTGAGAATAACAGCAATGCCACTGGGGCACAGAGAAGGGATGAGGTTCAGGAATCTGCCCTCTTTCTTTCAGTGCATACATGGCAAAGAGATGGGCATAATCTGTAGCTGTTGCAGTTTTTCCACCAGTGGAACACAAAACAAAACACCCCCAAAAGGTAAAACTCCAACACTGTAGATTCCTTGTTTTAACTGGAATGTTAAGAAAAGCAGAAGTGTTAGAAACAAAAAGAAGCTATCATAACAGCACAATGCTTTTAACAGAAATTAGTCATCTGTCTGCCTTCCAATCTGTAATTTAAATAATGAAGCTATGTCTGTGTCAAACAAGTGTTCTCCCCCCCCTCCCCCCCCGAGGACATGAAGCTTCATTAAGCTTCACTACCTTAGTCACCTTTTCTAAATGGTGAGGCATGACTGATAGCAGAGTAGGTCTCCAAACCAGAAGATGTTTAGGTGCAGATTCAGATGCAAAGATGTCAATCTCAGTAATGCCAATTAGAGTATATATATTGATTTAATTTGGGCATATTCTATTTGCAGATGATCTATATAAGCAAGGAGCAGGTAAGAAGCTGAAAATAGAAAAACGAACAAACAAACGAAAAACACAAAGTAAGTGCTTGAAGGAGGTCACTTTCCATATTTTGGGTCTCATTCTGATCCTGTCAACATTGTGTTAGCATAACTCCATCAATTAGACTTACGTTACTCTTTTGATGGAAATAAAAATGCTTTAGCACAGCTTTCTTCAGCCATTGTTTTGTCTGAACACCTTTAGACTCCCTTTTCTTTCCTGTCTTTTTCCTTCTCCCATTTCCAAATAATAAAACATTAATAAGACATCAGGTTATTTTCAGGTCTTGGAATACTTTCACCTTACACAAAGCACGCTGGTTTGAATCTGCTTCTGTATTCTGATTCATCAGCCACTTCCATCGTAAAAAATACTATGAGGGTAACAAAGAATAAAACATTTTTTCTTTTTGTGCCACATGCAATTACATCTTGTTTAAGTGCTCCAATAATTGCATTTTAAATGGCACTTGTTTATTATTCTCTTTTTGCCATTTTCAAGTTGATTTTTATTGTTTCACTAAATAGTTACTAAAGCTCTGTGAGAGGAAAAAAAAAATCAACAAACTCTCAAGCAAACAATTCAAGTCTGTATGTTAATCTGTACCTTTAAATAAGCAGCAATAATTAATGGGAGTTTGGCACCTTGCTGTATTGTACAGTGACAGGGATTAAACACTGGCACTGCAAAATGCCAGTTTTCAGCTTGTGCATTTGTAGACCCTTCAGAGCCATGAACTGACATTTGCAATCTTTGTCAGTCAAAAAAAAATAATGGCAAATTCAGTTAAATTTAGTTCTGCCATTCAAATGGAATAAAGGTTGTCACCTGCCCCCTTTGTGATTTGATTAGCCAGTGACTGAGTTTATTTTCAAGAAGGAAGACCCATTAAAAGGGCCCGACTCTGCATGTATTTCCAACATCTCAGAAGCTCAACTGGCTTCAATTATTCATCATTAACTGACTTTGCTATTGTGGTTTAAGAGTACAGATTAATATATAGTCCTGAATTGTTTGCTTAAGTGTTTTTGCTCTCCTAGAGTTCTAACAAGCATTCTGGAAAAACAAAACAAAACAAAACCAAACCAAACCATATTTTTAAATGATAGAAATGAGCATATTAAATAAATATCATGCATAATTCAATGAACTGGCCTTTTGAAATACTGTAGTTAAATACAGTTTACATTACACAAAATATTTTTTATTGACTTCATTTGAACTACTTCTGTAAGTAAAGACTCCAGGTTCAATCCCTATGCCCAGAAAGAGAATGAAACTCTTAAGCTAGCTCCTAAAATCCAAAGCCTCAGATGTATGAAGTCTAGACAAAAGAATCATGCTTGTAAGGAGAAATGATTGCAATGATACACAGAAAAATGGCTCCACAATCCTCTCTGTATGCTCTTAACGAACTTTGTGGCATTCTCCTCTCTTGTCTTCATAAAATTCCTAAAGTTTTGAGGGTTAGGAGCAAAGAAGAAGATAAGCATCACTTTTTGGCACAGGTGCTTCTTGTAAGAACCGGATTTCCCGAGGTTACCACGAGACTGGCTTGTGGCAGAAGCCTGAGTCAAGGAGAGAGAAATGCTAGTGCTAGTTTGAGCAGAGCAAAGCAAATGCCTGCCCTATGAAGGTGAAGTACTTCACAGATTACATACTATCCATAACATGGGGAGACCTCACTTTTTACCTGCCACACTGAACTCTAAACCTCTTGCATTTCAGCAGACAATTCAAGGAACAACCACATCAGGAACACCCTGAATGATCATGGCAGAACTGGCAATTTGGCCTTAAATAATTCCTACTCAAGATGGGACCAAGGCTGCACTTGCTAATGATTTAAGCAACATTTAAAACAAAACAAAACAAAACAAAACAACAGTTTCCTGGGATAATAGTAGGGATTGCGAAGGAGCTAGCACATAACCTGCTATTGGAACATACATAACAAATGTTTGTAGTTTTATTTTTTCAGAACGCTGGAATGAAGGGACATGCTATAGGTGCGCTGTAGGTCAGGTGCTGAGTGTTGTAGAGTGATGGCATGATGCAGAGAGCTCACTTATTAGAATATGAATAAGCTCTCCACAGAAAGTGTTAGAACTGCAGGAGAGGAAAAGCCATTTTGCTTTAATAACAGACTGTAAGAGGCAATCCCAGGTACAAAATGATCAAGTGACCAGAGCCAGTTCGATGAAGAATGATAGCATTTTATGCTCAACACTTCAAGATTAAAGTCTTTAGTTAGCTAAGCATAATGTGAATCAGTTTCATGTATAATGTATTGTGTAAGCCTGTAGCCAGTATGATACAATGTAAGCAATTCCATTTAGCGCAATTTGACTATAGCTAGTACAGAATAATTGGAGTCAGTTTCTAGCATGCTAGAATTTGAGTCAAATATGATATGGAAAAGAATTTGATACATAATACTATGGAAGGAAAGATAACATGCAATGATGTGGATGAATAGTTAATATGCTATAATACAAAAGTCATTCTAATAGGTTATGATGTGATTAGGAGACCAGTGTTCTTAAACGCAGACAAAAGCCTAATACATCACGGTAAAGAAAGGAGGCTATTAAGGAACAGTATAAATAACAGTACATAGCTGCATTTGACCAAACACCAAATGCCGTAGTTTTCCCAAATGTAAGATCAACTGAATAAACGTTTACTGGAGGATAAAACATGGCTACTCAAGTGAACATTGGAAAAGTTTAACAGCAGTTCCTCAAAATTCAGAGGCCGTGTAATGCTGTACTGGGTGATTCTGATTCCTACTCAAGGACTCAGGCTTCTATTAATTTTCTTCCAAGATTATTAGAAGTAGTCATGACAGTTCTAGCCCCTTTGGTACTCTGAGACACAATTTTACAATCTGTTGTGCAAACACTGTAGTCTGAAGCCCAGCCTTTTCCACTGCATGATTAGTTAAAGAACTACAGCATTTTAAAGCAAGCACATGAACATTAACATGGCAGAACTTCAAGTAAACATCTTTGGCTCTCCAACGTAGCTTCAGAAAACAGCAAAAATACTCTATTATAGTGACCTGTGACCATTTGGGGTTTAAATCCAACCACGACTTGATCACTGAAATTTTACTCTTTTTTTCTCTTCTTTTCATGAGGCTAACCCTGTGTACATGAGAAGAGCTCATTTATGAGCATGTGGTAATCAGTTCTGACTACAAGTTAAAGTCATCCTTGAGCAAACAGAAAACTATTCAGCTTAGCAATAAAGTTAAATAATTATTACCAGGCTATGTGATGTGACTACAATGTGACATTGAAATGGCTATGGTGTGATTAGAATAAGAATGTTGTATGTCTGTGATGTTACTAGAATGAGGCTATAAAACGTCTGTGATGCCATACTGCTGTGATATGACTAGTGTCAGAAAAAATGTGTGCATTATTAATGCATACATAAACACTCCGTATTTCAGAAGCAGACTGCATTACACAGAATGCTTGTAGTTCTAATTATCTTTATTAATGGCTGTTTTGCTTTGTATTTTGGAAGACGAAAGGATCGCATACTTAATTCATTCACAGAATTCTTTTTAAGTGGTAAGGTTGCTCCTTTGTGTCACTTGCTTGACTTTCAGTGCTGGGGCTCTAGCCATCCTTCCTGTATTACATAATGAACATTTTTCTTAAACTATTATTAGATTCAGTTCCGTTTGCTACCATTACTTGATGTCATCAAAACCAGGATCAATTTTTTCTCTGGGGCTGTAATAGGAGTCTTTCAGACACAAACACAAAGTACTGCAAAACTAAGAATGTTTATTCTTTACACATCGTGTGATTACAGGATTGCGATGTTCACGTACACAGCGTGTTAACAGTCTGTATCTGTATCATTTCCAAGGGGATGTGCCATAGTAGTATCAGCATGTACCACATGATGCCAAGCCATGCAAATTACTGACCTCAAACAGATACGAGGAGCTTCCACTGTTACTTAACACTGTGTCATGTGTGTTCCATATGTACATATGGGAATCTGAAGGTAGGAGCCTGCATTTGAAAATGTAAAATCTTCAAGGTAGAAACTCAGACCTCTAGCTGGCCAGTGCTATCTACCGAAAATGTGTACATTTTCTAGTTGTAATATCGCATATACAAGAAGTCAAATACTGGTTATCTTTGTTTTTTTTGTATGTGCATCTATTTGAAAGGCTTAACCAGAAACACCAGCAAGCACGGCTACGTATCTGGGCATACTAAACTGGAGAGCTACTGTGTGATACAGCTTGCAAGTTCAAGCTGAAAAAAGCTAGCAATAAAAGCAGTCAAACGAAGGTTCATTCATGCTTTAGAAAACATTGAAAAATGCACTATATATAATGCACTATATATAATGCAGTATAATCATCTTCTTGTCACACTTTTGAGGTCACTCATATCATAATACATTGGCATCTTATTACACTGTCTTCCAGGCATGTGATGCTTCTTTGTGGCTAGCTGGGTAATTTACCTGTGTCATTTACAGGGAAGGAGAAATGCTCACTTTTATTATTTATCAAACCACAGTGAAGTGTTTTCCAGTTCAGTGTTTAAGCAGACCAAAAAAAAAAAAAAAAAAAAAAAAAGCAAAACATCTCTCCTTTTCCTTCAGCGAGTATCTCGGCTGACCCGTCGGGAAGGAGAAAGGTGTGCAGGTGTAAATGGGAGCCGAGACGGGGCTGGAGTCTGAGCAGCAGCGTGAATTATAGATGAAAAGGCATGTATTAAATATAAATCCGAAGCACGCTGAGGAGGGCCGGGGCAGGGTGCTTGCTGCGGGCTGCAGGCCGCGGAGGATGCGCGGGGCCAGCAGCGATCTGCGCCGCGCCGCAAGCGCTCCCCCCGCGCACAGCGGACCGGGCGCACCCCCCTAAAATAATAAACAAACAAATAAATAAATAAATAAATAAATAAATCCTTATTTTTTCCACCCTCCCCCCACGATGAAGCCCCGCTGATGGGACACCCCACGCCCGCCTCGGCGCCCCCGACCCTCCGATGCGCTCCCGCCCCCGTCCCCCCCGAGCGGGGGGGGCGCTCCCCTCTTCTTCGCCCCGCTCCTTCCTCGCCCCGCTTCGCCCCGCTTTTCCGCTTCGGCCCGCGGTTCGGCTCGGCCCTCCCGAACCCTCCGCGGGGCTCGGAGGCGCTGCGCTGCCCGGACGCCCCCGCGGAGCGACGAGGCCTGCGGCCAATGCCAGGGCCGCGCTCCAGCAGCCACCTCCCCCGCCGCTGTGGGCCAATGCAGTGCGGCGGGAGGGGGGGCTTAGCGCCGCTCACACCCTCCCTCTGGGCTTATTGAGAGTTATATCAAGAATTTCAGTTCAGAGAGAGAGAGAGAGGAGAGGGAGAGAGGAAGGAAGGAAAGAAAGGCAGGAAAGGCAGAAAGCGAGCGTGTGCGTGAGAGGGAGAGACGGGGAGGAGGAAGAGGAGGAGGAGGAGGGAAAAGCGCTGTCGCTTCCTCCCATCGCTAAAGCAATAATCTTCTAGGATTTTATTTTTTATTTTATTTTTTATTTTTTTATATTTTTTTTTTTTTTGTGGGTAACTATCACCCCAGAGATAAAGAGGGGGGAGAGAAGCACCGCCAGACCAACTCTGTCATTTCCAGTAAGAAGTTGCAGACTTAATGTAGCTGGCTCTGCCCTGGTGAGAGAGGGATGGAAATTGTGTGCAGTGCAGAGCGGAAAATACCCCTGATCTAAAGACGTGCACCGGATTTCTGCTTGCTGTTTGTGCTGTTGCGTATATGTTAAACACCCGAAGGATCGCCGCTTAATAGAAATGAAACGTGGAAAGGATGACTAACGACAGAACTGTGAATTTGTTCCCTGGAGTTGCTAATTTGCCACCCTGAAGCAACACATATCTCAAGGAGGAAGCGTTTGACTGCTGCTGATTTCTCCAAAACTGGTGGTTTACCAGATGCATTGTGCTTTATCTGCTGGAACAGATCATTGCTTAGCTGCAGCAGATCGTCAAAGGTAGACAACCAACGTAAGTGCAAAGTTACCCATACACTGTGATGCATTTCATTTAAAAAAAATAATAAAAGCCAACATGCAGTGTATTTATCTAGGGAAAGAATCAGTATTTTGAATTCAGTTGGTGCTGGTGGCGAAGGCTCACCTACTCACAGTATCTGCATCCCTACCTGCATCACTCTGCTGGAAGTAATCACGGGCATCAGCTACTGTGCTGCTTAATGCAGATAAGATTAGTGCTTCAGGGCTGCCCGCTTCCACCAAACTGTAGGTGCTGGGAGCCTTGCACCCTTTTAATTTGCGTTTAGCAGAGCATGCAAACAGAAATCTTTGTCTATTTTTTTTTTTTTTAAGCTGCATTATTAGTCTGCAGTATTTATGTGTGGCATCTGCTAATAACATCCTGAAGGGAGATCAGTGTCAATGGGGAAAGGCTGTACCTTTTTTTCTCCTCATATTCAGAAGAGATGTTCTCCCCCTCCATCTGTAAACATACTGGCTGCTCCTAAGTTGCATTTTGAATTTCCAGCCCACTGTTTTAGACAGTGTTTTGAAAAAAAAAACAAAGTTTAAGGTTATTAAGCAGAAGGAGAAGTATCCAACATCTGGAGGGGAAACATTGAGCTGAGAGTGTAAGAAACTGTTAATCCTGTTATTGTCTTGTCAGTTAATAGGGATGTGAAGTAGCCAGTGACAACTGCTGCAGCAGCAGCATGTCCGGGTGGTTATTTCCCAGTACGATAGCAATAGTGGGGGATGCAAGGCACAAGAAGCAAAGAGAAATCTGGTTAGCAAGAGCTAAAAAAATGCGTATGGAAGCAAACAATAAATGACATTCGGCAGCTGCCATAGCAGTTACAATCCAACAGAAGTACAGGAAGATTTTTACTTGCACAAAATGACTGGGTGGAGGAGGGTAGAGGGGGAATGCACGTTACAGATTACACGGTGTGCCAAGAAATTATTCATAAAGTACATGTTGAAACTGTAGCTACCCTTAATCCTGCAGAAGTAGTTATTTCTGTTCTTGCTCTGTGCAAATGCAGCCAACGGGATATTGGTGCATTTGGAGGGATTGCTTTAAAAGGGAGCAATAGGAAAATGTACTATTGCGAGTGTGTCTTTGCAAAAACAGGTAGTAGTTGGAAATTGTGGATTTGTCGTGCCTTAAAAGCCAATAATGCTATTCTGTATGGTTGTGTTGACAGTGCTGTCTTCAAGTAAGAAATGAGATGTAATGCATCCTGCAGTCCATGCATGCCTCCTCTTGCAAATCGCGCATCATTTCTCTGTGGAAACCTTTAAGTCCTAAGATCCAGGAAAAGACAATAAAAACATTATCATGGACCTGAGGGATTTTTACCTGTTGGCCGCTTTGATTGCCTGTTTAAGGCTGGATTCTGCTGTAGCTCAAGAACTTATTTACACTATTAGAGAGGAGCTGCCTGAAAATGTCCCCATAGGAAACATACCAAAGGACCTGAACATTTCTCACATCAATGCTGCCACGGGGACCAGTGCCAGCCTTGTCTACAGACTGGTGTCTAAAGCAGGGGATGCCCCTCTGGTCAAAGTGTCCAGTACCACCGGAGAAATCTTTACGACATCTAACAGAATAGACAGAGAAAAACTCTGTGCCGGTGCTTCCTATGCAGAAGAAAATGAGTGCTTCTTTGAACTTGAAGTGGTGATTCTCCCCAATGACTTTTTCAGGTTGATCAAAATAAAAATAATTGTAAAGGATACTAATGACAATGCACCTATGTTTCCATCCCCTGTCATCAATATCTCCATACCAGAAAACACTCTGATCAACAGTCGCTTTCCAATCCCATCAGCAACAGATCCTGATACAGGTTTCAATGGTGTGCAGCACTACGAGTTGTTGAATGGACAGAGTGTCTTTGGACTGGATATTGTAGAAACTCCAGAAGGAGAGAAATGGCCTCAACTGATTGTGCAGCAGAACTTGGATAGAGAGCAAAAGGACACCTATGTGATGAAAATCAAAGTGGAGGATGGAGGTACCCCGCAGAAATCCAGCACAGCTATCCTGCAAGTGACAGTAAGTGATGTCAATGATAACAGGCCAGTTTTTAAAGAGAGTCAAGTAGAGGTCCATATACCAGAAAATGCCCCTGTAGGCACCTCAGTAATTCAGCTTCATGCTACAGATGCAGATATAGGAAGCAATGCAGAAATCAGATATATTTTTGGTGCCCAAGTTGCCCCTGCGACCAAAAGATTTTTTGCTTTAAACAATACCACAGGGCTGATCACAGTTCAGAGGTCCTTAGATCGGGAAGAGACTGCTATTCACAAAGTGACCGTGCTGGCTAGTGATGGTAGCTCTACACCAGCTCGGGCAACCGTTACCATCAATGTCACTGATGTAAATGATAACCCTCCTAACATAGACCTCAGGTACATTATAAGTCCCATCAATGGCACAGTGTACTTATCTGAGAAAGATCCTGTCAATACAAAGATTGCCCTAATTACAGTTTCAGATAAGGACACTGATGTGAATGGCAAAGTGATCTGTTTCATTGAGAGAGAGGTCCCCTTCCACTTGAAGGCAGTTTATGACAACCAGTATTTGTTAGAGACCTCTTCCTTGTTGGACTATGAGGGCACCAAAGAATTCAGCTTTAAAATTGTTGCTTCTGATTCTGGCAAGCCCAGTTTGAACCAGACTGCCCTGGTAAGAGTTAAACTGGAGGATGAAAATGACAACCCTCCGATTTTCAGCCAGCCTGTAATTGAGCTGTCAGTTTCTGAAAACAACCGCCGTGGTCTATACTTAACAACTATTAGTGCCACAGATGAAGACAGTGGGAAAAATGCAGACATTGTTTATCAGCTTGGCCCTAATGCCTCCTTTTTTGATCTGGATCGAAAGACGGGAGTTTTGACAGCCTCCAGAGTTTTTGACAGAGAAGAACAGGAACGATTCATTTTCACTGTTACAGCCCGAGACAATGGCACCCCTCCTTTGCAGAGTCAAGCAGCTGTAATTGTTACTGTCTTGGATGAAAATGACAACAGTCCCAAATTTACTCATAATCACTTTCAATTTTTTGTATCGGAGAACCTACCAAAGTATAGCACTGTGGGAGTGATCACGGTGACTGATGCAGATGCTGGGGAAAATAAAGCAGTGACCCTTTCCATCCTGAATGACAATGAAAACTTTGTGCTGGATCCATTCTCTGGAGTTATAAAATCCAATGTTTCTTTTGATCGAGAACAGCAGAGCTCCTACACCTTTGATGTGAAGGCAGTTGACGGGGGACAACCTCCTCGCTCTTCTACAGCAAAAGTAACTATAAATGTCATGGATGTTAATGATAACAGTCCTGTTGTCATTTACCCGCCTTCTAATACTTCTTTTAAGTTAGTGCCACTCTCAGCAATTCCGGGATCAGTGGTAGCAGAAGTGTTTGCTGTAGATATCGACACCGGAATGAATGCCGAACTGAAGTACACAATAGTAAGTGGAAATAGCAAAGGTTTGTTTCGGATCGATCCAGTGACAGGTAATATCACTCTGGAAGAAAAACCAAATCCTAGTGATGTGGGGCTGCATCGCTTAGTTGTCAACATAAGTGATTTGGGTTATCCCAAATCCTTGCATACTCTTGTGCTTGTATTTTTGTATGTGAATGATACTGCTGGAAATGCCTCTCATATTTATGACTTGATACGCAGGACAATGGAAACACCTTTGGACCGGAACATAGGGGACAGTAGCCAACCCTACCAAAACGAGGACTATCTCACGATCATGATTGCTATTGTGGCAGGTGCAATGGTTGTTATAGTGGTGATATTTGTCACAGTTCTCGTTCGCTGCCGGCATGCATCCAGATTCAAGGCTGCCCAGAGGAGCAAGCAAGGTGCTGAATGGATGTCTCCCAATCAGGAGAACAAGCAAAACAAGAAAAAGAAAAGAAAGAAAAGGAAATCTCCGAAGAGTTCTCTTTTGAACTTCGTGACCATTGAGGAGTCCAAACCTGATGATGCAGTTCATGAACCTATCAATGGGACAATAAGCCTTCCAGCGGAGCTGGAGGAGCAAAGTATAGGAAGATTTGACTGGGGCACTGCACCACCAACAACCTTTAAGCCTAACAGTCCTGATCTTGCCAAGCATTACAAATCTGCCTCTCCACAGTCTGCTTTTCATCTCAAACCTGACACTCCAGTTTCAGTGAAAAAGCACCACGTGATTCAGGAACTCCCATTGGACAACACCTTTGTTGGTGGTTGTGACACCCTTTCCAAACGCTCTTCCACTAGTTCAGATCACTTCAGTGCCTCAGAGTGCAGTTCCCAAGGAGGCTTCAAGACAAAGGGCCCCTTACACACCAGACAGGTAAACGAGCACTTTTACTGGTCTATAAGTACTGCATACAAGTGCCCGATTAACCAGTATTAAAAGTGCAAGTATGTTTATTTTTGGTTTTGTTTCAGTCTAATTTAGCTTAATTATATTATGGGGGGAACAAAAAAAAACAACAACAACAACAAAAAACAAACTCAACCCCTTTATCATTTACTTGGGGTTTAACCATGTATTTGCTAAATGCCTCCAATGCTTTGGGTTTTGAAGAATACTGATTGTTAAAGAACTGCATGTGTCCCTGCAGATGCACGTACATATGCATAAACAAAGCTGGAAAAAAAAAAACACAACTTTTTTTTTTTTTTCTCCCCAGTATTTGACTGTCCAAATGTAAAAGTTATTGAAGAAAAAAATTCTCTTTCCCTATATGCCAAATTTCGGACAGAAAGATGTGACTGTTTCAAGATTGAAGGGATACGTACATTTAATTTCAAATTTTGATCTGAGTTATCTTGAGTTTCTTTTACAGTTCAAGCTTATCTGGAACTTTGTTAAGTTAGTGTTACTAAAGGGGTTAATTTTTTTTCCCTAACAAAGACAGCTGAATTTCTGAGCTACTTCATCTGTGAAGCACGTGGTTTGTTGGTAGGACATAATTAAGCCATACAGAAGTCTTCCTCTGTTTTTAGTTCAAATTATTGTGTTGTAATAGATTAAAGTTAGTATTGCATAGACAGTTTGTTGCATATTTTAAAAAATGGCCAAAGCATACTTTCAAAAGGAATGCGTCCTCTGAATACATTTGAATTATACAGAAAAAAAAGCCAGCCCACAGTAAATATTTTCTCATTTTAGTAATGCATAAGTGATCTGTCATAACTAATTTTAAACTGTGAAATATGCCATATGAAGCAGGATTAGGAGGCTGAGAAACTCATATTTCAAGCAAATCCAGAATTAGTTTTTCTTAGGTCTAATAATTCCTTGCTAATAAAGATTTAAATGCTGCGCTGTCTAATTTATTTTATTGGTGCTCGTATTTTGCCACTAAATTAGAATGTCAATATAGCCTGTAGATGGCACTAAGGTACTATGTCGCTTAGACTGGCCCGATGCCAGTCCTGCAGTAGGTAGGAAAAGGGGGGAGGGAAGCATCAAGCTGGTACTACAGCCAAAGAACCTTTTATTTAATGATAGTTGCACTGGAGTGGTCAGTAGTTAAGTTCGTGTGTTTGCAAAGCAGCTTTCCTAGTGCTTAGCTTTCACTGCACCAACTTTTTAGGTGTTAGAAATCACGTTTGTACGCCTGCTGGCATTGTACCCTGCAAGTTATGGTGATTTCTCTGAATTTATTAGGGATGTGGATCTTACAGAATCAAGCAAGACACATTTAGGCTTGTCTTTGCAAAAAGATTTTGACAGTAGCCAAGTTTAGGCTAAAGTCATTCTCTTGCTGTTGTATTAGCCTTATCTAAGATGAATGGGATGTACCCAGAACTGTGTCTTGACTTTGGGTGTCTGTAAGGTGTCACACTAACAAGATACTAAGAATAAAAACAAGCACTTCTGAGGCAGTTCTGCTAAAGTAACTACTCTTAGACAACTCATACTTACAGTGAGACACTGAAAACATCTTAGAAGATTGTTACAAAAACTTAACCTTTCTAAAGGGCTTTAAATTGTGGTGAACTCACATAGTGTGCAGGCTGCTTTGCTATACAGCACCATAAACAAACTGACAGCATAAGTTTAAAAAAATGTTTTTTTTTTGTTTTTTAAAAAAAAAAAAACAGCATAGAAGAGCTCTGCATAATCAGTGGTTACTTGGCTGAAGTTTTCAGATTTTTTTCCACAGTTTTAGTTACAAAATCAACCCACCTATTCCTTTTCTGTTCAGAGATGTTGTTAATTTAGCTCAAATTAGCTTTCCAAACTCTATTAAGAAACTCAGACTTAATCCCCCACGGTATCTTGAGGCAGTTAAGATCCAAAATATGATTTACCTTACAGAATGTGTAAGCTCTGCACAGTGAAACTGAGTATGAGGAAACAAAGAAGGAAAAAAAACACCAAACAAACAGAAAAGAACCCTACAGGCAATATTTTTAGTTACCTGTGTTCATTACATTAACTATATTGGTTTCAGTTTAATAATCAGCCATTATATCTATATTCGTCTGTATGGATGTGATTCAAATTCCATTGAAGACTTATTAAATCCCTTCTGAAGTCAGCAAATACTCATATCATATGATTTGGATCAGTCCCTGTAAAAGCTGTAATATTATGTATAACTGCAAATATAACTCTTTATTAGACAGACAATTATCTAAACTGAGTTTATGTATTTTTATTTCATGGAGGAGGAGAAGATGGTGGTGTTTGTTATTGTTTTTTTTTTTTTTTCTTTTTCGTGCATGTTACAGGAAGTAACCTTCTTGTGTCCTTTTAACACTTCTGGCTGGAGGAGTACAGCTAACAATGCTGGTAATCATTAGCAGTCTTTATATTATTCTTTCTGTAATTCCTGGGATTAGGTTGCATTTTGGCTAGCATTCTTAAGTCTTTCATAGGTCTTTTTTTTTTTTTTTTTTTTTTTTGTGATGTGTTATAGAGTATGGCCTTTAAACAAAGTATTCAGACTTAAAAATCTCACTGAATAGTAGTTAATACTAATGTCACAGTATCCAAAAACTTTTTTAAAAATTCCTTCATGAAGAGATACCTAGTTCTCTGCCACTGTACTGTTTTCTTAAGGTTTAAAATAAATGTTTTCTCTGTGTCTTATGTTACAAGTTGTAATAAGTTACCTATATTTTGGTTTTCTTTATGTGGTTTGAAATGGTATGGGAATCATTAAGATAGGGAAAGATGAAATACAGGATTAGTATATGTCTAAGAAATACTGGTATCCTAGGTTTTTATTTAAATTTTCTTTCAGTCCAAGCAAAATACACATGCAGTGTATCTTGCAGATGGATAAATTAAAACTGATAGAGAGCTGAGACCCAAGTCCACACCTGGACTTTTTTTCAAGCAAAATCCCATTACTTTTAATGGGAGCTGGACCTAGAAGTCCATTAGAACTGTGACCTAAGTCAGAAAGCTTTTAGAATTCAGAAATAGATTGTTCAATACAAATTTCTTAGTATTTTTTGCTGGGCAATTTCTGTGCAATTGTCAATAAATTTAGAGGAAATTCTGTGGTTAAGTCTTCACATATCACTTTGATTTGCACAGGTTGATGTTTCAGAAATACCCAGTATAAAAACCAAAGCCTTCTTCAAGTGCCTATATTGCAGTAAACCTGGTGGATGCTCTGAAAAGAGCATTTTTGAATACTTGAACTTGGGATTGTTATAAATGCTAATTCACATAATTAGGAGTATGGAAAGGATGTTACACACCACCAGCTCGCATAGCTAAGCTTCCAAAATCAGTGTTATGACTCATAACGAATGCTTAAATCTATGCAGGCTTCTCAATCAGTGTTCTTTTCAGAATTTGATTGAACTTTAAAATGCACTTCAAATTAGTAAGTCATTACACCAAACAGCTACATAGAAATACAGTAGAAGACAACATATATTCTTCAGTGTGAAAGACCTTTTATAAAAAACAAATAGAAAAAAAACCTCTTATTCAATGTCACTAGGTTAATAACAGATTAAATAATAAAAGAAATCATGGGCAATTTACCATGGTTATCCCAGTTTTAAATTATAATAACTTCATTTAATCAGATTTGAAGTACAGCAGTGGCAAATAACACGGGTTTTGACCAAAACCTTCAGCGTGCATTCTTAAGCAAACAACCTTTAGGCATATGCTTAACTTTAATTTAAAGTAGTGGGACTGAAGCAGATCCTTAAAGTCCAAATGACTTCAAATGCTGTTTACAAGAAAGACAGCTGTAAGCACATTCTAAGTGTTCTTCTGTATCAAGATGATGATTTAGAAATTCTGGAAATGTACACAGTTCTTGTAGTTTCAGGAAAGCTAAATATATGTAACACTTTTTTTTTTTTTTTTCTTCTGTGATCTGATGGCAGAAATTAAGGATTTGGGGCTTCACTGACACATTAAATGCATTCCATACTAAGGTATATTTTTAATCATACAGTCAATAACATAAGGTCTATGGAGCTTGCTTTACTCCTTTTTCAGTCAATGGACTTTTTGCCAGATCAAGGAATGAGTAGCCAGGCTCTCATTGATCAGTCCAGATCACAAGCTTTCTGTGGCAAATGCAGCTGATATTGTCTTACTCTGGAGTATTTAAATCTGTAACTTTGGGGTTTATGTAATATTAAAAACAAAATAAACAAAAAAAAAACACTTAAAACATTAATGATTCTAATTTCATATACTGAGAGTGACAATTTCAAGGTGCATAAGATGATGGAAATGTGCATTAGAACAGCAGTACAGAATTTACATCACTTGCAAATATTAAAATTCTGTAACCATAGCATTCCATAATTCTGTACATGGTATTATTTTTATTGGCCCTGTTTTACTACTCAGTAGAAAAAAAGAATACGATTCCATTGTTTCTTTTCCTTTCTATGCTTAATTTCTTTATGTTTTAGCATGGATATTAGTCTTGGGTGAGGACTAGTCACCTGGAAAAATGTCTGCATGTAAAATTTTATTGCTTTGAGTTCTATATACTTAGATATCTTTATCTATACTAACATATTATACTAACATATTAGAAATGTTGAAAGTGTGCAGTGTATTTTTTCTATCCTTGTATAACTGAAAAATAGGTTAACGGATTTTGCTCAACTGTCTAAAGAAATTCATTTTTCAACTGAGACCAAGCATGGAAAATTTTAGCTGAAAAGAAGAATTTTTCAGAAAGTTAAGGGCATGTGAAAACTGGGGGGTTATAATGGAAATCTGAACATAACCTTAAGCTGTAATACCATTTTCAATAGTGACAGTAGAAATGCTAAACTAGAGTAGGGAACATTTTGTGTATACAGATACAGACAGCAAAAGTTTAGCAAGCTTCCTTGTTCTTTAAATGTTTCCAATGCAAAAGAATTTCATCAGAACTGCTAGAGTCTCATCTGTCCTGAATGTGCAAAACCAAAGTTTCATAAATGCTAATAAATTTGTGGCACATGTGGGACAGTGAATTGAATTCTGAGAGTTTAATACTATTGGAATTCTATGATAATGTTCTTTTGTGTATAGGAACAAGGAAGAATCCTAGTTTCCATTTCAGATTTTCACTTCCAAATGATGTGTTCTTCTAGCACAGCAAAACCGTATCAGCCGCAGTTTATTGACAGCAATTTTATTGTAGCTAGAGGCTTACAGTAAGCTGTTTATTGCTGTTCCCTAACTCAGTTGACAGCAATTGGGGAATTAATTTTCTTGCCCCTGATGTGCTTTCTTGGGTATAAACAACAGATGTTAAAGATATGAAAACTGTGACCCATTTACATGCAGCAACTATTTATGGGCACAGCCTACCTGCCTAAGTGCAAGTTTCAAATCCTAAGTAAGATTCCTTCATCAGTTCTAGGATTCTTAGTTTGGCAATACAACTTTTCATCTGTATGTATGCTGTACAAGGGCAAAGAAATAATACCTAATGGACCAGTCCTCATCTAGGTAAATTCAGCTCCACAGCAGCTGAGTTCAAGTTTCATTTATTTCAGGAGGTGCTGTATCTTCTTACTCTAGGATTTAATTGCACCTAACATACAGAATATAACGGACCAAGTGGACATACCATGTACTGAAAGATCTAACAGGAATTGTAGGTGATACCAGAATTTTTGGTGTCACTTCCCCTGCAAAATATCATGGTGGTTTTTAAAATGTATACCCAGAAGTTTCCTCAATTGCTAGCAAAGAAGAACCATCTGACACACATTCTGTAATGTCCATATCTTTGCTGAAGGAAAAGAGAAACACAAAATCACACATTACTTTCTTCTTGTTTTATTACTGCTTTGACTTTACGGCCTGTGGTGGAATGCATGTGAAATGATTTATCCCAGTAGACTGATGTAAGCATTTAATTTGTTCATTTCTGGTTTACATGAGATAACATTCCGTTCACTGAAAAAAGATTTCCCAGGCTGTAGATAAGAAATGAATGGATGCTATCATATTTTACTGAATCGGGGGGCATCTTCTATTTATTTCTTTTGCTGTCTTTTAGCAAAACATTTGCAATATAAGGGGCTTTAGTGTCTTACCTAACTGAGATTTTAAGTGCTTGTCTTGACACAAAATGCAAATTATCTTAACAGGTCCTTTATAATTAAAATATCATACAAAATATTTCCTTTTAGTATAGCTGAAATAATTTTGTTGTGATGGATTGTGTTTTAGTGAGCTATAAACTCTGTGGAAACAAAAATAGCCATTCCTGATATAAGACACCTTAAACTGGTATTACTACACTGTTATTTTGGTTGTGCAATCATGAAAATAAATTATCAAATAAATTAAATCAAATTCAGTTATTCTGCGTAGCAACATTTTTATAGTCACACAAAACCATGTGTTGATTATTTCTAGGACCTAAGGATTCAGGGAAGCATTGGGCCTACTCTAATTTTGATATCAATTTCATGCTGGTCTTACTAGAAAAATCTGGACTTTCAAATCTTTCTCAATTTTTTCAAACTTTCTCAGTTTTCAGTTTTATGAGTACCATGAATTATGTGTGATAATACTAAGCAAGGTGCTTCAAAAGCTAATTTGTAGTCACATTGAGGTGTCTAAATTGTACCAGTCTCAAAAGCTGTTTTTTTTTTTTTTTTCTTGTTTCTTTTGCAGCAAGTGAGTTGGGGGTGGGTGATTTGTTTTAAAGTTTTAGCATGGGTTGTTTTGCATCTTCTATTGCACAAAGAGGGAAAATTGAGTGATTTAACATTTGCCAGGAAAACATTGAGAGCTGGCTGCAGTTGATATGTAATTTTTGTAGTTTCCTACAAGATAATGTTGTAGTTTTACCATTTCTTTTATGAAATGCCACACTGACATTTTTTGGGGGGATACACATCTTGATGTTATTACTTGAAAGTTGTTTTTGCATATGCACAGTTCTTGCTATAATAGGAGTATAAAGAGACGCTTCTTAGAGTAACAGTTCAACATTTGAAACTAAGTCCAGACTGGAGTAAATCTGCTGATTTATGCCGTCTGCATCTCTTCCTGATGTTATCTACTTTATAAAAGCAATAGGATGACACTACGATCATGTTTTCAAAATCTGAAAAATATGTGAAATGAATTGGGACTCAAGTGAATTAAAAATCGTTTTATTTTGAGCTGAATTTGATAAAATGTGGAGGATCAGCTATTGGATTTTCTTCCTTTCTTTGTTTCCTGCCAAGATCTAGGTAGCCCTTTAAAACAGCTCCCTCTGCCCCCCCCCAAAAACATTAATTAGATATTCTTACTGGCTGATTGCTGGAAGAGGATAATTATCAATGTTGATTTGTAAAATGCTTAGTAGCCTCAAATTGATATTCGTCCATTCTCCTTCATTCTTTCTAGCCAAAGTAAGTGTGAGATACAACTACCTTTAGTTTGAATTTGGCAGAATATTCTTAGTACCTCATAGGCTTTCATGTGTTACTAATAATGTGGTTGGTTTTCTTGTTAAAAATTGTTAAAAATCTGTGTACAATATTTTCTATCAAATGAGCTACTTTAGTCTATGTCATGTAGCCTTTAGTACACCAAAAAATCTAAGAGGAGGTCCATGTTTCAGTTGGGAATGATACTCCCCACTCTTAAAGCTTCTTGTTTATTGGTATGTAGCATCTTTTAAATACTTAAACATGATTAATGTGAATTTCTGTCTCAAAATCTGTGCTTCTTCAAAGCACATAAGGTATGGAAGCAATTGTGTTTCTGATGGGAAGACATCTCCAGGACACATGCTTTTATGTATGACATATATATGAGATTATTATAGGGAATTTTCACTTAGATTCCTGAAGAGAAATAAAAGATTTGATACTGACCTTCATGGTGGAATACTTCAACCATTGAAGTTTATGTGAGTCTCTGTTTTCCCCTACTGGTATTTTTGGAAGAAAATTTTAACACCTTGGTTTAACAGGAATAGGTCCAGGAGCTGCAGAAAAGGGTGTAGATCCGTGAGTTTTAATTATGGTGAACACCTTCTTAATGTGTAAAGTAAGGTCTAGAGCTTGAAGGGGAGTGATATTGAGCCCCTGTTTTTGGGAGCTTTTCACTCAGTATGCTAGTTTTTGTGAATACAGTTGTTATGCCAATCCGTCTCCTTGCAGCATGTAATGAATATATCTGAACAGGTGCCCAAGTTCTGATTGTGGATCTAGCCTAATTTCTGCAAATGATGTTCACAAAAAATGAACATCTTCCTTTGTATAATTTTCAACACTGTACTTAACTGGTAGCACCTGTGCACACAATACTTGGTTTTGTTTCTGTTGACATTATGGTGGAATTCATTTTGTGTAACTTCTAATTGAATGTCAAATCTGGGTTCACAATTTACTCCATCCTAAAGAAACTATGCTAGTTTAAGCTGGTTATGGAAACTGATGGATACAGTTGGATGAGATGTATCCCACAACAGTGAAGACTGTGGTGCAGTGAAAAGTATGATCCAGTATGAGCTGTACTTTTCATTTTACCAGTAACGAGTAGGATCCAGTCCAGTTTTCGCACTGAAGTCAAGAGAAGGGCTTTAAGGGTAAGTATTTCCATAGGCAAAGATATAATGTCAATAGCGTATATGCCCACAAAAATGTATAGTGTGCACAGTTACTTACCTTTGGGAATGTCTTCTTTAGAATATGGATCAAATCCAAAAGGCTCCAGAATCAACAGAAACATTTTTTTATTAAATTGTTATCAAGCCATTTGTACAGCTGACTATTTTGGGAAGATGGTACAGTGAAACTCAAGTGTTTTGTTGTTGCTTTTTTGTTGTTGTTGTTTTTTGCTTTGTTTACATTCAGTTTTTGGTGCTGTGCTGAATATTATTTATTTATTTATTTATTTTTCCCGAGTGCTACATGCTCCTTGATACCTCATTCTGTGAATGTGAGCAGGGAAAAAGGGAGATGCAAACTTTTGATATCTACCCTGTGTTATATCTGGCCATTCACATTACAGTGTAAAAATGCTTCTACTTTTTTTAGGTATGTGACTAGCAGTATGAATTTTCAGTCACTTGTCACATTGTTTCACTTTTGCCATTTCAAAAATACGGGTCAAAATATCAGTGAAGTGCTAGTGTTATCAGTAAGAGAATTTGAAATTGCCTTCAGTTTGTGACAACAGTGCCCTGAAACATGGATCATACTGAAGCCTGCAGCATCCAGAGCAGCAGGAGGTAGACTACGCACCAATAGTAAAACTGTAGTCATCTCCCATATTTTTAACAACTGCCAGATAAATAAAAAAATAAATGAAATCTACATCTGTCTAAGGACAGTAAACCTTGCCTGTTGAAATTTAATCTCTCCTGTGTACAGGAGATGGACTTTCCTATTTGAGATTTCATCAGTTTCATTTCAGAAAGCTGTTATATCTGTCAAACATTTCAGTTTGAAATGAATGGTGGTTTTTTTTTTTTTTTTTGCCTTTGTGTGCTACAAAAGCACCTGGTTGTCAATCAGCAGAAATAAAATGAGACAAGATGGATGATCCACTATTATGATTGGCATTTTATTTTTATTTTACAAGCCCTTTTTTCTTCCTCAAACTGCAATGACTTAAAAATGGCAAAGCATGTCTACGCTGTGAAAATACAAGAGAAACATGGATATAGCAAAGGGAACCCATCCTTGGTTTGCCCTGTTCCTGTTTGTTTTGACTACTTAGCCATTCTTCTGAGTGTTGGTACAGACCAGGTGGGCAACTACAGGAAACTGTAGTTGACTAGTGTGATAAATTGTGTGAATGGCACACAATCTTGTGAATGAGATTTAAATATGTTTTATGAGTGATATTTAAATACTTACTTTGCTTTTCTTTGTTTTTGCTATAGAATTAATACATTGCCACAAACCTCATGCAGTCCATAGTATTTAACTGATAGAGCAAGACAACTTCTGGATGAGCTCTGTAGGCTTTCAGAGTGTCTCCAGGCAAAGCAACAATCCAGGACTTTGAGCAAGTAATTTAAATCTCATGACAGTTTTGTTTTTAATTTGCTTCCCTGATTGCAAATCAGAATGTTTGTTTCTTAATGCAATTTTTCAAACTCTGGCCTAATAAATTGTCAAAATGGTGTGCACTTTTCGAGAGTGTTTAAAAAAATTGATGTATTTCTTAGAATCTGTAATGTATCTATTGATAGCATCCCTGCTGAGCATTGCTGGATTTCACTATTACTCTGCTTTCTTAAAAGCTAGGCTTTGGCCTTCTTCTGTGCATTAGCAATTGATTAAGAAGTATTCTAATCTGCCACAGAGTACCAAGAAACTAATGGCTTGTGGAGTATTTTAGTCTTTAAGCTTCCACTGCAAATTATATGAAAAATAGTGTCATTTGGCTGATGCTTAAATACCTCTCATTCTTCTATGAGGTATCGTTGCTGTCCGTTCTTATTCCTCTTTTTAATCTCCTCCTTCATTCTCTGAGTATACTTATTTTTGTAAAACATATGTATGCACATATAAGAAATCTGATATTTTCCTTCAAATGAATGCTATCAGCAGAGAATCAACACATTTTGAATATGATCTGTTCTAGCACATCCAACTTGTAACCACATGTTCTAGTAGGTAAGGACTAATAATGAACTAACTGACTTCATTAGTATATGAAGATCTTATCTGGAATTATATCTGGATTGAAGAATGATATGGGAAGTAAAACACTTTCTAAACTAGATAGGTACTTGCTTTGACTTGTTTCAATATATTTAAGAAAATCCAGTTAGAATGAATTACAGTTATTAATACAAATCTGAAAAGAAAATCAAGTCCTGAAATATGTAACATAAATTTTCTCTCTGTAGCTTGCTTGGTTGCATACTAAATTTATATTTCAAAACTGAGCTGAAGGATTGGCAGAGGAGAAACTAGGGCCTAACTTCGTAACTGGATTTGCAGAGATGTTAACTGTGACAGCTCCTTCTGGTTGTAACCGGAACAGAGGGAGTAAACAAAGGTAGCCTTAAGTTTCATGTCAAAATATGAAATGGCTTTAATTTAGTGGACTTGTAGTACTAAAGAATGTACAGGATGAGCAGAGATTGCAAGCTTTTTAGTGTTATGCACATGCGTTATAGTACTGACCAAATTTGATTCACTTGTAATTAACATTGTATAGGTGTATGCATCATGGAGGAGTGAAACTTGTTTCGTATGGTGTAATGAACTATAGGATTAATTTTTTCCTTCAGAGCAGTAAATGTCTGTATTGTCAGCAAAAATACACAAGCAAAATCCTCTGTATCTATCTTCACCTACAACTGCTGGAGTAATGTCCAATACTGTAGTACCAGTTAGCCTGCTGGGTATCACCAGTTATTTTTGTAGACATCCTGTATCTGTCATAGTTAAAACCAGCAGACAAAAAAACTGTTTAATATGTTTTGCTTGCTTGCATTTTTTTTTTTTTTAGAAAAGTCTTCATACTTGTCTCACAATGGTATAATGCATTCACAATTTGTAATAGGTGTGGTATCTCACTGAGACTTATGATAGAAAATTGATTCTGAAAACAACAGCAAAAATGTAAATCACAAAGCAGAACACTGGAGATTGCAATTCAGTAAGCGGATAGTGTTTCTTGAATTCAGCAATTTGAAAGGGAGATTGGGGTGAGAGATGAAAACATTTATGTATCTTTACATTTCAAAATGGGTAAAAGCTCAGTGTGGATGTCTGGACTTGCGGGAAAACTTAGCCTTTTAATAAGAAAGCTGGCAGTGCTGGTGTGATATAAAGAATGCCACTGATCCTTGAGTCTGCTTGTTTAAAGCAGCATGCTGAGCACTTTTCAGCAGAGCTGTTTCATACAGTGCCTACTAAGACACTTTATACATAGTTCAGATCAACTGCAGGCAAAGTACTTCGCATTGCCAGTTATGATTTTTATCTGTCATTAGGCACAGAAATTATTCCTGATTTCAGAACTTTCCTTCTCTGGATCAGCGGTGACCACACTGAAAAACATTCTGCATTCACCATCTCACAACTGGTATTTTTAACACTTACATGTCCTAATGCCAGATAGAAGCCTAACCTGTGAAGTTGAAGCCTATTGTTCAAGTTCATTTCAGCAAGCCTCTAGCTACTGAAGAACATTCTATCTCATTTCCTGCAATACTCAGTAAAGATATTTGAGGGTCAGAGGGCTCTGCACTTTGTGCTGTTGTTTGCTACTACTTATGATATTTGGAGTCTGGTAGGGATGCTGTGATAGCACCTTCAATTAAAAGCCATAGGCAACAAGCATAACAGACAGAAGCCTTAAGACTGCTTAACATTTTGCAGTTTCTTCAACTAGAGAAAAAACAGCATGAGAATAAACTATGTTAGCTTAATTGTGATTTTCACCTAAGCACTGCCCATGAGACCTCAGACCTAGCAGAAAACCCCATCTGAAATGTCAAGGGGCTTTTTTGTTTTAAGGTTGCTTAAATTTATCATATTTCCTTTAAAAAACAGCAACACAGTTCTACTCCAGTTTTAAAGACTTAAGCTTTGGCTGTCTGTCTTGGGTTTTCATTACTTTTACATGTATACAGTTGCACAGATAATGAGAAACCTGCAAAACCTGCATATCATTGCATGTAACATTGCTCTGCAACTATTTACCACCTCATTAGTTTTTTCAATAGCAAAGATAAGTTAGCATTCTGTCATGAAATTTGAACAGCCACCACATCCAGCTGAAGCTTATAAGCCAAGGCGTAATAACTTTCACAAACTGCATTAACTCTTGCAGAAGATGCAATCTTGTAAATACAATCTTGTAAAATAAAAAAAAAAAAGTGACTTTTTTATATCTATGTAGCCAATTTGTTTGACATTTTCTTCAGTAAATTTTTCTGCTCTCAGAAATCTTTTAAAATACAAAGGGAGGAATTAGGTTTTGCGTCAGTCTGCACAACTCAATTGACTGAGATAGAATTGATCTCATTTACATTTGGACTGTGCTGTACACTCATTATTCTTAAAATGTGATGTGCCTTCTTCTTATTTCTGTTAAGGCTTTATCTTCACTGCAAAACAGGTGTGTTTTACATCAAGATTGTTGTGAGGTAGCTGTCTAAATCTAAAATCCATGTGGAGAAATGAAACAGGTATTTTGTACCTTGATGTAGTTGATCAAGGTCAGCCCTGAACAATACACCTGGGGTTGATCTGAACTGGTTATGTACAGGTAAAACTACAACACCTTACCATTAGCACGATTTTATACAGCATTATCTTCTTCAGTGTAAGGTCATGTTACACTGTCTTGTGATTTTAAGGTGCCTTTGAGGATATGAATTGCATGTGTACTTATTCTAGATCCTTTTACACTTCTGAAGTGATGTAAAGTGAATCTTTGCCCTGCTGTCTGGCATACAATTTGGTCCTGTGGCTGCAGTAAAGTCCTTGTTGTACTTTCAGACTTATCCATTGTGACATTAGCAACAATATTCCTAAAAGTTGTGCCAGGCTTGCAGTACCATCTGGTATAGCTGCAATGCATTTTTATACCTTCTTCAGTGTTGGTGCTACCATTTTGCAAACTATGCATGATTGCATCAATGATTGCAGGTTCATACAGTGCTTATTACTCAGTCATTCCCCAAAACTGGAGTAGTATGAAGCATCAAAATCAAACGTTAGCTTAACACAGGCCATTAAGTTGTGATGGTGATGGTATAGATGTGTCTGTATTCAATTTTTACTTCAGTAAAACAGTATTTTATAGGAAGCATGATCAGAATAAAACATTTCATCCACAGTCTACTCAATCTTGACAATAAATGAGTATAATAGGAACAAATGGCACTTCCTTAGCAAGCTAGGTAGGCAGTCCTGAGCATGAGCAGTCTTCAGTTTTTCCGTGATGTAGTTTGAGTCTACTTGCTCCTAAGAATTCACTTCTCAGTATATGTCTCCCACATTTGTTAAAGTGTCTTCTGAAATTGCCCATAGGCTTGAATTAATGTCAACTGAAGGGTTACCATTCCATTAAAAATGCCTTTAAGATTTACTGTCTAACCTGGTAAGCAATCTGGATAAACAGTTGTTTTACACCTTGTGCCTCTTATTTGACGTTTTAAAAGTTCTCCCTTATATCTCTTAAAATATTCCTTTACCATTGCCTCCTCTCTTACCTTTTTATTTAAACTCAGTGACTCTTTTTGTTCTTTCTACTTCTGAACTTTTCAAAGTAGTTTGCTTGCCTAACGTCCTCCACAGATACTCTGCCCATCTAAGGATCCTCTCCTTTTCAGTATCTTCTTTTTTTAATACCCACCGCTGCCCCCTACCTCCCCCCAACCCCCCCCCAAAAAGCAACAACAACAACAACAAAAAAACTACAAGACAACATATTTGGTTCAGTCAGTAGTAACTCAGCAGCAGCTGACTGCTGCTTCCAATTATACCATATACTGGAAAGCCAAGTTGTTGAAGTACTGGAATCAATGTTATAATAAAACTAGTTAAGAAGCTAGCAGTGTCTCATAAAGGGTTCTGGACATTGTCTGATTTCTGCCATAAGCAAAATACTGACAAGTCCTGCTTTGTTTTGCTGCTTTTTCAGGTGGCAAAAAGCTAGACATACATTCATTATATTGTAAAATCACAACCTTCGAGATTTTGCTGAATCTGCCCTGCAGCTATTTATCACATGATTGCAGGGAATGAAAATAACATTTTTTACTTCTGCTAGGAATATGTTGCTAACCTTGAGGCAAGATAGTGCATAATTTTATGTGTGCCTAGTCTTGCTGTTATATATAGATTGTTCTGAGATGAATCAGTGTTTTCATTTCCCAGAATTTAGCACTAGTGTTTTATGAGAGCCAAGGAGATTTCATATACTTAGGCTCTTGGCTGCTACAGTGACCAGGGATCCCAAGTCTGAGTCACATTTACGCTAATGCCATTAATGTATATAGTCATGGAAAAGGGACAAGAAAATATTAATAGCATTTACTCCAAAGTTAAGTTGTTGTTGTTGTTGTTGAGGTTAGAGCTTGCGTGTAATAATCTTTCTGTAAAGGCTAACTGAGCCCAATCATGATTTCACATCTATTAATGTTATGTTTTTGAAATTACAGTTATTCCATTGATGTTTTCACTTGTAATCAAGAACTGAATCTGTCTCCTCATGTCTGTGTGCTAATCCCTCTTTCTTCCTCCCACAAGCAATAGTCTGCACAAAACTGAAAGATCTCTAAGACTTTTTTTTTTTTTTCCCCCTGCAGCACCCATCCTTCCCTTGTGTCTTGAATAGTCTGTTCTTTAATATGAAGTATTAATTTACTTTAAATAGAAGGAATTAGGGAAACTGGGGCTCAGTCCCTCACCACAATTATGAATTTAACCATTAAAATTATCTGATGCTTTTGAAAGCATAGCTCTATTATAGCTTTGTAGTTAATATACAGTTATGATTTCTTTGTTTAGTTTATTTACAGGATGACCCGCAGTGGGAGTTTTTAAACATGTTATAATAATTTCTGCTATTACGTGGATACTTTCTGTCATGTCCCACTTTAGAGCTTCTTATGTATAGAGACAGCATTTTTTAGGTATTACCTAGAGATACAAATTTGTGGAGTGCAATTTCCAAACTAAGTTCACTGAGTTCCAGTTTTTAATGTTTCTGACACTTAAACATCTTAAGAACAGCAGAACAGCATGAAATTTATTGGATTTTTTTTAGGAGTACATTGATGAAAACAATAGTATGTACAAATCAGGCCATTTTAAGAAATAAAGCACTTTTGAATGTAGAGATATTAGGATTGTCTGTGCCCTAGCAGAAACTTGTACAGTTATAAAATAAGTGTTTATCTTCTAGCCATGGGGTACAAAAGAATCACATTTTAAATCCATGGATCTGTGGTATTTTGAGGTAGTTTAATGCAATGGTGAGACAAATTGTACTAAATCCAAAACCATTGGAGCTTCAGATTATGCTGCTTTAAATTGCTGTGTAAATTTTGTTTAACAGATTTCTAGTTGATTAAAGCTTGAGGAAAAAAAGAAAAGGCAGAAAGAGAAAAGTTTAGTTTTACTCCTGTGAACTGGGGGAGGGAGTGGGGTTAGCTATCTCAAAATATGAGAGCAGCAGTCCACTTTTGCAGACTTAGCAGAGGCACAAATATCATGACAAATTCTGTACAACATACTTGGGCAAAATGCCTGTTTGTTTTATTGAGAATTTTGTCTCCTTAAGACCTGTTTTCGCCTTATCTCTGAGTTTCTTGGACAAACTGTGTTGACTCTGATCCAGTAAAGTAGAGCAAGCTTCTTAATCTGGCATGTTAAATGAAAGCTCAGCTGGGAAAGGAATGCAGTATTTTGTCTTTGCATTTCAATTGAATTGAAACTTATTATTTTAAGCTTAGGCTGTGATAATCATCTCCAAGCAATATAACATCATTTACAAAGTCAGGTGATAGATACTGGGACTGGATACAAGGATATGATGGGACACAGCTTTCCTGTTAATAAAAACATAAATAAATAAATACAACATTCAAACTTCCTTATTCATGTCTTTGAAGCAGCTCAGCTCTGACTTGCAGCACTCCTGCTGTTTTGAGTTGCGGACCTTTCTTTCAATACAAAAAACAAATTATGCTAATCCACATGCTAGGCAAAAGCCCATTTGAGAATAGCTGAAAGTCTAAAAGAAGTTTCACTTTTGACCACATCCCCGTTTTGAACCAAGACAGCTAATGCAGAAAGGGTGGCCACAACTAGAGGTGTGCTGAGGGCCTTTCACATCTTCCCTAAAATTCTGGCATCATTTTTTCCTCTCATCTTGCCTTTCTTTAGGGAAATTACTCGTATTTTACACTAGAGTAATAGCCAAAAGAGTTGGACCTTTTATTCCTAAAACAAACATGGATATATATATATTTTCCATTTGTGTTGAGACTTCAGTCTCTACCAACAATGTGAAAAGAAATCATCAAATGTTCTGTAACTCTTTAAGCGATTATCACTGAATACATAGTATGGTTCCAAATGTAGTAAAGACATAAAAGTTCAAAAAATAAAATCTAGCACAAATCATAAACAAGTAACTGATGGAAATATGAACATACATTTTTTTGATGTTAATACGTATAAGTTTTGAAATGTAAAAACATTGTCAGCAATCCTGGGAGTGATATAGAATATCTTATTTTCATAAAGGTGAATGATGTGAGGCTACATGTACACTAAATAATTATAATCTAATTTATTTCCCAGGAGTACTGAAGATGCTCAGCTTAATATACAGAAGTATTTGTTAAGAATGTTACCAAATCAATATGGTGGGCTTAGACTAAGATCATACCGGAAGCTCCATCCTTCAGTTGTTCTCTGAATCATAAGAAGAAACTGATTGTGTCAAATGGAAAGTGAGAAATAATGTAATCTAATCAGTCTGCACTTTGGCCGAGTCATTTTAGGCTGGCCAAGATTTCTTTCCTATTCTCAGTTCATATAGGTATTTGACACAATACTGAAGAATTGACCATTTTAATTGTGCATATGTTTTCCTGGAAAGTGAGAGTCTTGGTAGGTTCATGGGGGTCTTTATCAGCGGGTTACTTGCACAACGTTCCTCAGGGTGAGCCAGCAGGAAGAAACACAGTTGGTTGCATCAGTACTTGCACCAACACTCTGCTGGGAATTGCAGTAGTTAAGAGAGCACAGGAGAAATAGATATTTTCCTCCTTCACAGCTTTTATTGCTTCCCCTGAAGCCTTCTGTCCATGATTCTTGTTGATTTTTGAACTCCATGAAGTTTTTTTTTTTTATTATTATTTTTATTGGTTCTGGGAACTGTCACTTTTTAGAAATCTGTTACTGAAAGTTTTGTGTCTTTTTTTTTTTTCTGAGTCTGTGGACTTGGTTTTCCATCTGTTTACAGTACTTTTGCATCTCTTCCTATTTTCTAACCAAAGAAAACATGAATATTCTTACCTTTTCCCTCTCTCTAATCTAGTCTAGTATACCGCAGACATATTGGTATTCACCTTTGCTATATTTCACAGGAGAATGTGCAAATACACGGAGTAACCCTTACTTGTTATGCACTGAATATGATGGAGACATACTGTTGCATGTTTCTGGATTGTGCAGCTTTAGCAACACTTAATATCAGCTATATTGATTTAATTGGTGTATTTTCCTCTGGAATCTCACAAAACCTTGCTGTTTCGTAAAACAGTCCATTTTATTCAGTATAAATGAGAGTTACTTTGAACAAAGCAGGCAATTACTTATATGGGATCTAATGCTGTGTAACTTCTGAAAATGAAAAAAAAAGTTGTTTATATAAATAATATAAATTTTAAAGTATTTTATAATAGATATCATTATTACTGTTTCAGTAAAGGTTACTGTTTCAGTAAAGGATAAACTGAGGTATAGAGAAACAACGTCTTAAAAGTGACACCTGTTTTCAAAGCCAAGAATGGAATGTGGACTAAATATTATATACATTACATACAGTGGCCCTTTTTGTCAAATTATTATTGAACTAGGTATAAAATTTGATGTTTTTATGGAGGAAAATTGAACTTTTAGAAAGATGAGAATGCCAACAGAACATCAGCAGTTATTTACATAGTATTGTCAGGGACAACTATTCTGGAGACAATTCAGTGAATCAGAGCTGTTTGATTAATCAAATCAAGTCTCTGTTGTAGCAATGCAAAGAGGTTATGTCTGCTGGCAGTCTGATATGAAATCAAATGTTTATGGATTAATGAACACAAGACAATTGCTTCTAAGCCTCTTTTCAAGTAAAATTCGTGGTCTTTAGAAATATGGATAAGTAGGGAATGATTAGCTGGATCTGACAGCACAAGTGAGAATTTATCCCCTCAAACATGCACTCTTTACAATTAAAGAAAATCTAAGCTATTAAAAGCAGGCAAAATAAAGCAAAGAACAAAATTTACAAGTTGTGTTTGTTATTTTATTAACATAAGGTAATTAAGCAAATTGTAATCATGGTTTCATTAGTTGAAGGATAAACTTAACAGAGCTTTATTATTACAAATTAAATGAAGAACTAACCCACAATCTGCTTTTTAAAAAGCAGTCCGGGCCTCATCTTCAAATGACCCTTGCACTTTAATGAACTGAAAAAAAAAAATCATTTTTTCTTTTATAACATTTGTTGTTCATTATATTATCTTTAAAAACTGTGAACAGTGTGCATATTATAAAAGGAAATGTGTAATCCATTTGAGCATAAAAGAAAGCTCTTCAGCTTTTATAGGAATTGACTCAGAAATAATTCAGGTACAATTTTGTGTTCCCTTTGGTCTCTTTCTTCTCTGAGAAGGCTCTCTGATTTGGTTTGATACTAAATTAGTTATATCTAAATGCCACCTTCGTTTCTGCCCCCACTGAGCTTAACAGTTCATTTTCCAGGCTAGAATAAAGAAATACTTGCTTTCATATTTTATCCAATCCCCATGGTGCAATAGACCAATAAGAACTATGTAGTTCTTACTGAGTTAAGAGAATAGGAGCACTTCTCTGAAGAAAATTGGCTGGCTTTCATTCACTGCATAAAAAAAAAAGATCAATTAAAAATGAAAACAGCTGGAAATGAAGATCTTCCTCTTGTCAAAGGTGAAAATTAAGCTACTCCCTGATTTTTATTTTTTTTAGTTTTTTAGGTTTTTTTAAGATGATTCTCTTACTTGCTAAGGTAACAATGACAGCATTACCTGATTGGGCTTACTTTTGGAAAATCGACTATGAGTAAAATATGATGTACAAGTAGTTTCACTGACTACTCCACACAAGATAACTAAATTCTAAGTTCATATGGGGATGAAATTTTTATCAAAACAGTTTAGAGATAGCAAAAGTCTCCCATTAAAATCTGTGGGAATTTTAAAATTGATATTAAGTCCTTTTGAAAAGTCTGCTGCCTTCTTTCCTCATGTTTAGCTCAGGGGGATCGCAGAACTAAATCCTGTGGGTGTTGGCTGCTGCTTTACCTGAAAGCTGATCTGGAGGTTAAAGTATTTTCAATGGAAACTTTAGTAACGACAATATTTGATCTGAAAAGGAAAAAAAAAAGGCAAGACAAAACACTGTCTTAAAATTATAACAGGTAGGTTCTATTTTGTTCAAAGAGAAACTCCATGAACTGGCTACTTTGATCAAGTTTCATTCTACATCATCATCTCAAAGTTGTGTTTCTTTTGGCATGTAGTAGCCACTGTACTTCACATTTTTTAATCATTTACTTCAGTACTACTAATTTTATTTTATTTTTGTAATTTTACTTATATTATGCAGTAAAGGAGAATATGATGTCGCTCAGCATGTTGCCTTATTATCATGCATGTGCATGCAGATTTGTGTTACAGATATGTACACATGCATGTATGTACAGGATTATATACACTTACTGAAATACATTGAGGTTCTAAACCTTAAAGAAAATGCTGGCCAAAGGTACATTATTCATTTGCCTAAAAAGCATGCACTGGTATATAGTTAATAGTTAAAGAGTCATGGAAAACTCAAAGTCATTTTCAACACTTTCAGAAAACGTTACTTCTCTTTTGATTTATTCAACATTGCTTTACATTTGCAAGTTAAGAAGTAAACCAAGTCCTCTGATTGTACTGGACATTCTCCTTGTTTATATAAACAGCTGAAGATCTAATTCTGTGACATTTGAAGATCTATTTTAGAAGATAAAAATAGATGGGAGATATTTGTTTGGAAAGGTAGTACAATTGCAGTCCAAATCAACAAGAGGCTTATCCCATACAGACCTACTGTGCATATACATCCAAGGTGAATATATGCTGTAGGAATACCTTTAGACAAAGCCATCACATAAGACAGAAGGGATGAACAGTTTGTAACTGCCAGGCTCCTTAGTGGCCAGTACTCTGACTACATCCCTATCCCTGCTGTTCACAGACTGAATGAGAATTAAAACAGCTAGGGATGCCATTAAGGCATTGGCTAGCATATGAAGGGAAAGAGTTTCTAACCGTAAGAAATCATGAGGTATGTCCATGTGTATTTCTTATTCCATTTGGGTTTATTTGCATTTTAGTATTTGTTTCTTGATGTCAAAGTCTTCAGGATTAGAATTGTGTGAAACTTTGCTCCTGTAGGAGCTTTGCAGGTATTTTCAAACTTTCAGCCTGGGAAACACAGACTGGAAACACTGGTACTGAGGCAGAGCTGTCAGATACTGTGGTTTCCACATCAGGTATGTAGCACTATTGCTTTGTGCTAGAAGATAGAATCCTTGTAAAAACATGGTATGTGTGTTTGTTCATGTAATGGATAGACAGTGTCTATGCTGATGAAAAGTCCTGTCTTGAACATCTTAGGCAAAGTCCATGAGTTTGGGCTAATGCAAACAGCAGTGCAGACTGGTGTGCCTTTTTTTGAAGTGCTTGGCACCCACTACTGCTACTATTACTTTTAAAGGGCTCCTAAGGTCAGAAATAGACACCTAAACCTTCTTTTCCAGTCAAATTTCTCTTTCAGATATTGACTGTGTACTGTTGTTCAGCATGCATTAAGATCTTTTAAACTATTTGCATTTGACCCTTTTATTTTCGTATTAGAAATAAAATTTTGCAAAAGTGTTTTACTATAAGTGTATCCTTCTGTTTTAAAGTGTTGGAAAGCATACAGGGACACTTGGCTGGTGTGGACCATTTTTTCATTAAATTTTGTATTATAAGGGTTTAAATTCAACAGTGAAATCTCAAGTATTTTTACAACTACTCATAGAAAACAATTCCTGTTTTCCTTTCAGTAAAGAATGTGTTAAGTTTTGGTTAGGCTTGAGCAGCCCCATCTAACTTAAACATGATTCTTCTGCACAGAATTTTCCACTTGCTATGCTCTGTGTACATCAAAGCAAATGAATAAAACTAGCTAAGTGATCTGGTGATAATAAGCACTGCACCCATGGGTCAGTAAGCCTGATTCATGCAACAGTATGCTAAGAAACTTGAGTGGTGTGTACAGGGCAGGTAGATCATGCTATCACATTTATGATTGCTATTCTAGAAAAAAAAAGGATAAGATCTTGCTGGAGTTTCAAATGGCAATGCAGCAGTGGAAGTAAAATAATTCCAAAAGACAAGTCAGGTCCTAGAAATAAAATGTTACAACTCTAACTATCTGATATATCTAAGAGGAAGTTTATTTTAAAATTTCCTCTACTTTGTGGAAGATTCTGAAGCTTTGGCTGTTTCATTATTTTTGTGATTGATTTGCATATTTATTTCCCTTCTCATTTTATTTCAGAATTAAAATCTCTAAATATTTAGACTTTTTTCTTATTTAAAGATTGTGTTTGGATATATCACTGAACACAAATCTTAGTACAATTAATATGCAAACAAGTTTTTCTGTAAAGAGTTCACTAAATAATCAATCCCCAACCCTGGATTCCTGGATAAGAGCTTGTATCTGTTACTTTTTCATGTCAGTAGAATTATGCCAACTTTTACAAGTTTAAATTAGTTAAGCTCACGAAAGGTTGATTTTTGGTTGGTTTCCTTGCTTGTTTTCAAAAAAAAAAAAAAGAAAAAAAAGGTACCATGGAAAGAAGGATAGGGGACACAGGCTTGCTTTGGGATAGAAACCCTGTGCCTTTGTGTATATGCATGTGTGTGTGTGCATGTGCATGCACGTGAGAGTGAATATCCAGACAAACAAATCACTTTGCAGGGTAAAAAATGTTGAATTAAAAAGAGAAACAGTGGTGTTTACAGTGGTGTTTACAGAGTATCTTGTATTTAACTAGAGCAGCCCTGGAAAGCAGTACTCCCAGTAATCTCTCTTTAACAGATTCAAGTGGAAGAAAGCCAAGTTGTTTGGTTGCACAATAGGTTGCAATCATGTGGGACAGTTCCCAGTTGGGAGCTGAAAACTGAAAACCTGACATGCATAAGTGAATGAAGCTACCCTACATGACTGTTGATTTAAGATTTTTCCCCCTCCTTAAAAATACAGCTGGGCTTCTGCCTTTGTCAGGGTACTGAAGAGGCAACACTTTGTGAGACAGAAAATTAGTTTTAAATTGACATTTTGGATGTCGGTGATAATTTACCCTGACATTATGGCTATTGGTTGTGATTGTGACAAGCAGGCTTGATCCAAGTGGGCACTGTAAGAGCCAAATTTAATAGACTACCGTTGTAATTTCCTGCCGTGCAGACTGCAGAGACTTTCCAATGTTCCTTCACCACAACAGTCAGGGATTACTAAATAACAAGTCCACAGGACTAGGGTAGGATTGAAAAGATTAATGGAATATGACAAAATTGCACCTAAGGGGGAAAATCTGTAGCAGTTTTTGTATGGTGATGTGGTAGATCAGGCAAATTGTCAATTGCTACTGATCTTTACACATGCATGTCTTCAAAGAAAGTGTGTGAAAATCAGGCAGAATCCAGCTATGTGGCTAAGGCTGTCATAAACATTTATGTCATCAACTGCATAAATCATTTAATACTATCATTTTAAGTATTTGCATGATCAACTATATTAAGCATCAGTAGATTGAAGGCACTGTACTAAATCATTTTTTACTCTGCTATAACCTTTATCCTGCTAAACTAAATCCTAAAAGATTAAAATGTAGGGTTAGTCCAACCCTTCTTTTCAAGGATAATTAAGGAATACAGTTACTGTTTAGGAAGAGTGTTTCCAGCTTTAGAACTTTATATATGTATATATATATATATATAATTGGTTTGGAGTCGTCATATTCTGACCTGATGTTAAATAAAAACCTTTCTATCCTTTTGATAAATATCTATTTCAAAACAACAATAACAGTCTTAGCCTCTTAGCCCCCAGTTATTATGGGATATTGATGTATTTTTAATAAACTGTTTATCACTATGAAATGTCAGAAGTTTGTAAACAGATCCTTGGTTTCTTTTCACACTGGCTTAAACTAAGAATGCCACCGCTGATGGCAGTGGATTTACATCACATACATACAAAGAGAAGGAAGAAAAGAGCTATTCAGTTTTATTTTTAGAATAACTTTTCTTTGGAAAGGAACATATCTATTTAACATTGTTTATTATCTCTACAAGAAAGGTAAAATTTGGAATAATTTATTGGACTTAAGTGGAACAGTTTTAGATTTATGCTGTGTTCATGATAGTTGAACTTAGCCCTTCAAGTAAGATACTTTTTTTTTTTTTTCAGTTTGGTATAAACATTTAATGATTATGAAAAATAGCAAGTTGTGGAAGGGTTAAAGTTTTGTCTATGTAGATTAACGCTAGCGAGAGAAATTTAAAAAAGAAAAATCACAAACATTTTTTAGTTGCTGTCTGAGGTAATCCCTCATGTATTGTGAATTGTTTAAGGGGGCACTTCTTCAGTAGCGTTGACTGAAGAAGCTTTGTTGTTATTTAGACTTGTTACTAGTGGAACAGCAAGCGATTTGTTAATTCCATTAGCCATCTTTTCTGCACACTGGAAAAACTGAATGTAATTGTAAACTCTTTCTACTGTATACTTAAGCCATCAAGAGTCCTGGAAGGCTTTGGTTATACTCTTCAAAGATATCGGTTAGGAAAGGGTGGGCTATGTTGTGTCTTTAAAACAGAAATAGGGAAAAAATATGCCACAGAATGTAAGCTGAAAGATTTATTTTTAACCCAAAATAATGTTCTAATACAAAAACACTGAGTTTTTGTATTAATCTGACTCGTAAAGTCCATTTAAAAAACTTATGACTGGTAAAGATTCTAGTTACCTATTTATTTTTTTAGTAAGTCTTATAAGTCCTAAAAGTACAACCTGTCAGTATGCCATTAGTGTTTTCTCCAAATCTGTCTTGTCTCCAGAAGCAATGCCAGGGACTTCATGTTTCCCTCCCTTTGGGTTCCCAAGGCAATCCATAGGTCTCTTCCTGTGTGCTGTTGCATGTGGTAGGCACATGGGTATAGCAGGACTCAAATTGATAGGCTTGCTGCACTCTTGTGCATATTTGGTGCAGTCAGGGTTCATATTTTTCTGTCTTTTCACCATGAAATCTCTGGTGGTTTAGTGGACAGAAAAAGTGAAAAATACCATGTGAATCTGGAAAAAATAATTAGCATTTCTTCCTGTTGTTAACAGGGGTTGCTGAAAACCTAGTCTTACTGTGTTTAGCAAGAAAAAGCAAAGAGACCTTCCGGGATTAGGAGCCCAGCCAAAAGTTGATTACATCTGAATTGGAGTGTCTGCCCTCTAAGTGATCACTGGTATTGAATAGTAGTTTTGCACAGAGAGGGTAAACTTTTTTCGATAGAAGAGATAGTTATATTGAAAAGACAATGAGGCTCTTTGGTTCAAGAAGCTTCGTTTGGTGAAGTCCAGGAAAAGAACATAAGCATTTGATTCTTCCCATGTACTTAAAAAAAATAGCAAGCTGTCTTCTAGAGATCTTAATGTCCAAAAATTCCTTAGTGGTGTTTAAAAATCCACAATCGGTTATTCCAAATGTCAGCATATTGCTTTTATTTCAGCAATAAGGAATGGAAAGCTGTCTTCTCTGCAATGCTTTTGAGCTGTTCAGATAGCACATTACAGATTGGTTAAATGCAACTCACATAACCCTACCATGCTCTGTTTGAAAGGACAGTGAAACTTTTAATTCATTATTGGGTAATTTTCTGGTATGCTTTTTCCTCAGTTTGAGTGACAGCCCCACACCCCCAATGCATGGTTTGTTTAGTTGTAGTGCTGAATACTTGACTTTCTCTTTTAAGACCTAATTTTATATCAACTGTAAAATTATCAGTAGGATGGTCCTCACTCTTAGGTACTGAAAAAGGGAACACATTTTGCATACTTCTCAAGACATAACTTTGTCACTGTGTGATGATTTTTCTCTAAAACATGGAAAACAGTGGAGGTCCATCTGTTGGGTAAATTTTCCCTCTGTGTGTGATATAATGTAATGAGTAATCAT